>NC_057795.1:68493253-68498381 GCF_018294505.1 Triticum aestivum
AGAGTTAATGGGCCACATGGGCCTTGGTGGGAAGAGAGAGGGGCGGCCAGGAAGGGCCGCGCGCCCCCTCTCCCTCTGGTCCGAATTGGACTAGGAGGGGGGGCGGCGCCCCCCTCTTTCCTTCCCCTCCTCTCCCCCTTCCTTCCCCTCCTAGTAGGAGTAGGAAAGGAGGAGTCCTACTCCTACTAGGAGGAGGACTCCTCCTCCTGGTGCGCCCAACAAGGGCCGGCGGCCTCCCCCTCCCTCCTTTATATACGGGGGCAGGGGGCACCCCATAGACACACAAGTTGATCTATGGATCGTTCCTTAGCCGTGTGCGGTGCCCCCCTCCACCATATTCCACCTCAGTCATATCGTCGCGGAGTTTAGGCGAAGCCCTACGCCGGTAGAGCATCATCATCGTCACCACGCCGTCGTGCTGACGGAACTCATCCCCGAAGCTTTGCTGAATCGGAGCCCGGGGATCGTCATCGAGATGAACGTGTGCTGAACTCGGAGGTGCCGTACGTTCGGTGCTTGGATCGGTCGGATCGTGAAGACGTACGACTACATCAACCGCGTTGTCATAACGCTTCCGCTTACGGTCTACGAGGATACGTGGACAACACTCTCCCCTCTTGTTGCTATGCCATCACCATGATCTTGCGTGTACGTAGGAAATTTTTTGAAATTACTACGTTCCCCAACAGAATCAGGGGCGGCCCCTATTGGCCACCCGCAATCCACGTCGTCAGCCCTTGAATCAAGGTAGGCATAATGCCGGTGAGCGTCGTTCCCAGTTGTTGTTGCACTTGCTCTTGGATAATCTCCGGAATCCGCGCCACTTGTGCCTTGAGTTCTTCAACCTCGCGTGACTGGCTTTCCGAGCTGGTCTTTTTCTCCTTTCTCCCACCAGCGGTATAGTATGACGACCATTTTGTGGACAAGCCTTTGCCGGCCACACGACCAGCTGACGACGGCTTACTGAGCTTATCCTTATTTTTTATTATGTTCAACACCCTATTTAGAGTGTTGTCCCAAGCAGGGGTGCTCTGAGATGACCACGCGCTACTGCTTTCAGTCTCGTTCACCAGAACAAGCTCAAGCGCCCTGGTCTTCGGATTTGTGGTAAGCTCCTTTGTTATCGGGTCCTCCTTGTACCGGGCCCTGACAAAGTTCTTGGTCTGCTTGTCACTGCTGTATTTCTCGAAGCGAGGCGATAGGCCTTGCTCGGCACGCTCCGCGTCCTCCTTGTCCCATATAGGCTCCGCCACTCTGTAACCGCCGGGACCGAGTTTGTGTTCCCCTAAGTTCAACTCCCACATTTCTTTCCCCCACTGACTTGATTCGGAGGTTGCACTGCTCTCGCACTTGATCTTGAACTCCTTGTAGTCATCTTCGCTGATCGAAGGATTTTTCGCCTTGATATTCTCATAAATATCACCTTTCTCAATCATTCTCTTCACCGCGCTTCTCCAAGTAGACAGGGCCGTGCTCATCCTCGTGAGGGCGGCACTGTTCACTTTATTCCCTGAGAGGCGTGTGTTTTCAAATTCAGCGGGGAACTTGTATCGTTCGTGCAGCTTCGTGAAGAGGAGGTTGCGCAAATTCCCTCGGTCCTTATGCCTAAGGTTCTCGGTGTTGATTGAGACGGTGCTCCGGAGAATGCACCCGAGCTGAACCGAGTACCCCTTGACTATATGTTTGGGCTCTGTTGGATGCCCGTCGGAGTCCACTTGAGTAAATTCCTCCTTGAGGGTGCGGAGCGCATTTGGGCGCCGGTCCTTCCGTTGCTTCTTCGGTTGGCTGCCATCTGTGCGTGCACCGCCATCATCAGTGGTGGCATCCTCGGCGGCACCATCAGTGGTGTCATCCCCGATGCCACTAGGGGTTGTGTAGTCAGGATCGGTGTCTTCCACGGCGTCCTCATAGCGGTGAGGTTGTTCCTCCATCTCCTGGGACAACTCCCAGAATTGCTTGCCGCCCGAACCGCCGACCTCATCGTTGTTGGCCATGTTTCGCTCTAAATAGTAAAAAAGTTTGGTCAAAAAGTTGGTTATTGTCAAAGAACAAGATCATGGTCTCATCATTTAGGGTTTGTCGACACCGAGGCATCCTAAAAGCTAAGCTTTTATCATTTAGGGTTTGTCGACGCCGAGGCACCCTAAAAGCCTAAGCGTACATCATTTAGGTTCTCATCGACACCGAGGCACCCTATAGAAGCCAAGGTTTCATCATTTAGGGTTTGTCGACGCCGAGGCATCCTAGGTTGGGTCTAATCACTTGGCACTAATCACTTGGCTCTATTGCCACCTATGTTGGGTTTATCATCTAGGGTTTATCGATGCTAAGGAGAATCTAAGTTGGGCCTAATCACTTGGCTCTATTGCCACCTATGGTTTAATGCAGCAAGAATAAAGGGGCATTGATCCTACTTAACTAAGTACTAAGATACCCCGGGCCATGCATTAGTCTCAAGTACCCCATATGTCCTATTTTTAGCAAAGTCATGCTAAAATTCACGGAAAATTTCAGCATGACCTTTGCTGAAAATAGGACATATGGAGTACCCGAATTTGCCGAAACGGAAGTTAATCGACATTCCGGCAAACTCAAGGGCCTCTCGGGGTACCTGCAAATTCATCATGACAGAATGGTCGGAGACAAAACCCAGCAAACTAGCACCACAATGTGCCTCTACTTTCATATGGATGAAAAGGCTTTCTCCCCATTCCTTGCTTCTCCAAACTAAATAAGCAAGCAAAGCAGAGTAGCAAACAAGCAATGCAATAGGTAGATGATATCACAAGTAGTCTAGTGACTACTCACAACACAACTAGCAGCAGCACATCACCAGCACAATTAATGAATTAAAGCTTTAAGCACTTGCTAAATAGTTATAGCAGCACATCACAAGTAAGTACTAAGTAAACAGCAGGTCAGCAGCACAACACAACTAACTAGTAGCAGTAGAGCACAAAACAACACACTATGTATAGCAGCAAGCAACACTGCAGCATAGCACAAGGAAACACAGTACATAGCACCACCGCACCAGTATACCAGCAACCAGCAGCATCAGAGCATGACCAGCTACAAGAAAAACAGCACCAGCAACCAGTAGCTTGAAAATGTTCAGTTAGAATCAAAATGGTTGGCCACAGTCCACAGATCCAATAAATCTGCAGCATACATGACTACATGAGCATATCTGTATATGACACAATAGAGCAGCCGCAACTACACTACAGAACTACTAGCAACCTAGCACTAGCAGAAGCCAACGAGTAACCGAAGTAACTAACAACAACACACGAGCAGCAGACTAGCAGTAGCACATCCAGCACAAGTAGCAGACTAGCAGTAGCACCAGTGCCCCACCAACAAGTAGCAGCAGCCAACAGCCAAAAAATCATGGATTGTTGTTAACTAAAAATCATGGATTGCTTATAACTAAAAATCATGGGTTGCTGTTAACTAAAAATCATGGATTGCTGTTAACTAAAAAAATCATGGATTGCTGTTGACCTAAACACTAGTCAAATACAGTTGGAAATATATTGCATCCAACTATCATAGATGCAGTGCAAGTGTGTAACTACTGACAGCTGCTGCTGTGCTCCTTGAGCTCAGCCCTTATATTTTGAACAATCCTATACAGCTCTGTCTACCTGAATAGAACATGACAGCTTTGACCAAACAATCAACAAGAGGAAAACAATTAAACATCTTGATCAGCAAATAAATTAGTGATGGCAGTACGACACTAGATTGCACGAAACAAAGAGCATGCACAGTCTCACTGAAAACATACATAGTTGTTCCAGTGGAAATACTTTGTTTAATTCAACACTTCTACTAGGAGTAGCCTTTTTAGTGCTAGCTAAACTTTATGTAATGGCTTTTGAGTGGAGTCCACAGCAAATGCTTTTGGATTGAAGCTCTTGCCTGCCTAAAACGAAAGACCCTTGGCCTTAGGTTACTGACCACACTAGCCAAGTGGTTTAGACCATTTAGTTTCCTTCACTGAAGAGGGAAACACATACCTATTATGCAAATGGTTCTGTTTACGGGTGCAGTTATATTTGATCATAATTAAAATATTATTGCATCTACAGGGCATTCTCAGCATAGAACTGATGGGTTGCTGACCAAAATTAGCAATTTTTTGAACCTAATTTGACCTAAATTAGAGAGGGATTTGACCTAAACCTAGCAATAGAGAGAAGAAGAGGGCATGGCCGGGAGGGAGGAGAGGAGGAAGAGAGGAGAAGAGAGGCAGAGGGACGAGGGTTACCTGACCACGATGAGGTGGTGGCCGGAGCGGAGACGACGGAGGGCGGAGACGGCGAGCTTGGGGGAGGCGAGGATAGACGGCAGGGAGGTCGCGGGCCTCCTCTCCTGGTGGACATGGGGCATCCTCTCCTGGTGGACGTGGGACGGCGCCGAGGCTCCAAGTCTCCGGCGGCTCCAAGGGTTAGGGATGGAGGCAAGGGAGGCGGCGCTCGCGAGGGAGGCGGGGCTCGGGAGGAAGGCGGCACTCGAGGGGGGGAAGGGGAGAGGGAGGCAGTGGGGGTGCATGGGCGGCTGCGGTGGACGGAGGGGCGGCGGCGCTCGAGGGGGAGGCGGCGGGGGCGCGTGGGCGGTTGCGACGGACGGAGGGGGCGGCGGCGTACGGTTGGGGAATCTGGCGAGGGACGGAGGGAGGCCACAGTGCGAGGTGAATAGGTGGAGTGGGGGGAGGGTTCTAATGGCGCACCTACCCCTAGTGCGCCATAAGTACGACGATTCTAATGGCACACTTCCCCTCGGTGCGCCATTAGAATTTTGTTTTAATTACTAGCCCGACTAGTCAGCTTATATTCCACCTAACCCTATCTAAATCAGAACCCGCCCACTAGCCCGACTGGTTAGCACGCAACACACACACTAGGAGGTCTTGGGTTCGATTCCCAGGCTCCCTAATTTTTGTTTTTATGCATTTAAAATATTGTTTGATATTTATTTGTGTTTAAATATGTTCAAACTTGTTTAAATCATAACAGTAATATTTTTTATAAAAACAGTAATAATTTTTTAAAAAATATGTTCAAATTTGTTATTTGAAAATATTTATGAATATGAAAAAATATTCATATGGGGGGAGGGT
>NC_057795.1:68498790-68507915 GCF_018294505.1 Triticum aestivum
GTGACGGTGGAGTGGGGGAGGGTGCGGGCCAGGGGTCAGCGGCGGCGGCCGGTGGAGCGAGGAGATGGTGCGGGGGGTGCTCGGCGGCGAGGGGGACCGGATCTGGCGAGGTGTGATAGCGATCGAGATGGAGGGGGGTCAAGATCGAGTGTCCATGAAATTTAAAAAGCATTCATGAGTTCAAAAAGTGTCCATGAAATACAATCGAGAAATGAAGGCTACAATTTAAATACAATCGATCTTAGCTAGCTATCTGTTCACAATCTTCTTGCCCTTATTTTTCGTAAATGGAGTTCTTCTCTTGAACGAACGTCCTTTAGGTAGGGTGGTCCTGCTTCTTCTTGTGGTGTATGCTGATACTTCATCGTCGTCGTCATGTTCCATCTTCGGGTCGCCGTACTTGTCGAAGTCTTGCTCATTGGCGACTCCATCCATTCCGATGATCTTCCTTTTGCCTCTCCTCACGACAACACGACTGGGCTTTGGCGGGTCGGTAATGAAGAAGCATTGGTCCACTTGGGAAGCCAGTACCCATGGCTCATTTTTCGTGGTGACGTTTGCGCCCGCGGTCTTGGATTTGGCTTCGGGTATAACCATGGTGGTGAAATACCGGTCTTCTTTTATGACGCTCTTGGCCCATCTGACATGGAACATCAGGACCTTCTCTCCAGCGTAGCTCAGCTCCCAGATCTCCTCGATCCTTCCGTAGTATCTGTCCTTGTCGTTACCGATGTAGGATTCCATCGTTACCCCGGAGTTTTGATAACCATCGCTCTTCATGTCCTTGTCCTCGGTGTAGAATGTGTAGCCGTTGATATCGTACGCCTCATAGGTCATCAGGTTGTGCTCGGCGCCCTGTGACAAAGCGAATATGAGTTGTTCTTCCGCGGAAGAATCCTCATGTAAAGGGTACGACAGAAGCTTCTGCTTGAACAAACACGTGAAACATGAGTTGTGCTCTTTGATTATATCTCTGTCCGTCCTCTGTTGGCCTCGGTCATTGTACGTCTTCTCAATAAAGGTTTTGTGCTCTACCACCCAAGGATCGACTACGTCTATGTGTTGTAGCGTGACTAGGTTTGCTCTTTCAAAGTCGATGAGTCGACCCTCGAAGTCGACATGCATTTCGCGGCGACCCTCACGGTGACCCCATCCAGCGAGCCTGCCAAGGTGCCTATTGACGAGCAGACCAACAGGGTCCTCGATGCCTAGATAATTTGTGCAGTAGGAGATGCACTCTTCGGTCAGAAAGCCCCTGGCTATGCTTCCTTCTGGACGTGACATGTTGTGAACGTATCCTTCGATGACACCATTCATCCTTTCGAACGGCATCATGCTGTGCAGGAACGTCGGCTCGAGTTGGATGATATCCTCCGTGATATGGACCAGCAGATGCACCATAACGTCGAAGAATGCGGGTGGGAAGTACATCTCAAGCTCACATAGTATCACCACGATATCTTCCTGTAGCCTTCTGAGTTGCCTCACGCCAACCGACTTCCGAGAGATGACGTCGAAAAAGTTGGATAGGCCAAATAGCATTTCACGGACGTGCGCGTCCATGATCCCACGGATTGCAACTGGAAGTATCTGCGTCATCAGCACGTGACAGTCGTGAGACTTCATCCCGCTGAACTTCTGCTTCGCTGGGTCTAGGTATCTGCTTACCTTCCCCGTGTAACTGTAAGGAAGTTTTACTCCTACGAGGCATGTGAAAAACTGATCGATCTCCTCCTGACTTAGAGTAAAGCACGCGGGAGGGTAGTCATTTCCGGTCTTCTTGGCCTTTTTGCCTTTGCGACGACTTTCCGTGTCCTGCTTCGCCTCATCATCATCATGATCATTAGCGTGAAGCTCCTCCCTGATGCCCATTGATTTCAAGTCTGCCCTTGCTTTCGGCCCATCTTTGGTCCTCTCTGGCATGTTGAGCAGGGTACCAAGCAGACTCTCGCACACATTCTTCGTGATATGCATGACATCAAGGCTGTGCGGCACACAGTGGATCTTCCAGTACGGCAAGTCCCAGAAAACAGACCTCGTTTTCCATACCTTCAGCAGCGGCTCTGGCGCCTTTCGCTTCTTTCCCGACTCTGGCGCCTTTTGCTTCTTTCCCGGCAGTGGGCCATCTTTCCAATTTTTCAACAGCTAGTCTATTTCCTCGCCGCTCCTTGTACGCGGGCGTCTTTGGGGTTCGGTTTCACCATCGAACAGATCCTTGCGTTTCCTCCACGGGTCATCGTCGCAAAGCCACCTTCGATGTCCCATGAACACGGTTTTCGAAGACCCGGGATCTCTATCTAGCTGGCGATACATTGTGTCATCCATGCACCTGACGCATCCAGAAAATCCGTGGACCACCTGCCCCGCGAGATATCCGTAACCGAGATAGTCGTGCACCGTCGTGAGCAGTGTGGCTCTCATAGGGAAATATTCTTTCTGTGCGGCGTCCCACGTATTGGCTGGCATTTTCCAAGCGTGTCTAGCTCCTCTTTCAGCAGCCCTAGATACAGATTGATGTCATTCCCTGGTTGTTTCGGCCCTTCAATTAACATACTCATGTGAATGTACTTCCTCTTCATGCACAACCAGGGGGGAAGGTTGTACATCCACACAAACACAGGCCAGGTGCTATGTGTGCTTCTCTGGCTGCCAAACGGATTGACTCCATCGGTGCTCGCGCCCAGCACGATGTTCCTTGGATCCTTCCCAAATTCTGGGTGTTCGAAGTTCAACGCTTGCCACTGGCTCCCATCCCTAGGGTGACTCAGCATCTTGTCTATTTTATCTATCTCCAGATCATCTGCGTCATCTTGTCGCTTCATCACCTCCCTATCCGCGTGCCAACGCAGGAGCTTTGCTACCTTAGGGTCCGTGAAATACCGCTGCAGACGAGGAGTGATCGGAAAGTACCACACCACTTTTCAAGGAGCTTTCTTCCTCTTCTTGTATCGAGTGACGCCGCACACCGGACATATGGTAGACTCCGCGTGCTCGTCCTGATAAATGATGCAATTGTTCATGCACACATGGTATTTCACATGCGGTAAATCCAGAGGACACATGATTTTCTTCGCCTCCTCGAAACTGGTCGGGCACTTGTTCCCCTTGGGAAGACGTTCGCGCCAGAATGACATGTTCTCGTCGAAGCATGCGTCGGTCATTTTGTGTTTTACCTTCATCTCCAGAGCCATGAGCGTTACTTTCAGGCGGGTATCCTCGGGCCTGCATCCTTCATACAATGGAGTAACCGCGTCTATCTCTAGTTGATCCAGCTTGGCTTTCTCTCGGGCGGCAGCTCTTGCGTTATCCGTCTGCTTGAGAAGCAGCTCTTGAACATGAGGGTCCTACACCCATCCCACAATTGGTCCATCGTCGTCTGCTCCGCCGGCATCTTTATCTTCATGATCATGCCCTTCGTCTGCTCCGGCATCTTCCTCATCATCATGTCCTGCATCTTCTACATGATGACTGTGTACAGCATCACCGTCGTGATCATGTCCTGGAGATTCTTCGTCTTCTCGCCCGCCCGAGTCTTGCTCATTTCTTTCCGCCCAGCCCCCATGGACGACTTCATAGTCATCTTCATCACCTTGCCACCGATAGCCATCCATGAAACCACGCAAGAGCAGGTGGTCCCGCACCTGCCCGGAATCCGGGTCCGCAATAAGGCTCTTCAGCTTGCATCTTCGACACGGACATCTTATCTCCGTCTCGTTCTTTTGAAGCATCTCGGCCTTCGCGGAGCTCAAAAACCTATTCACGATGCCTTCGGTCATCGTACGGACCATGGTCGCCTGTAGGGTAGAGCAAAACGATATTTTAGAACCAAGAAAAAATTTGGCATGACTTTCCCTGAAAATAGGACCAAAAAGAATGCATAGTGCCAAAATTCTCGCCGAAACGGAAATGAATCAACATTCCGGCAAAATATTGGCAACTATCGCATTTCAAATATCGGTACCTGCAAACACAAACATATATGCAACACCACAAACATATGCAACACCACGAACATACATAGATCTAGCTAGGCCACAAAAAGTGCATGTGCACGTTGTTGGAGAGGGAGAACAACATAAAGATAGCTTCCCCCCTTACTTACCTATCAAAAAAAGGTAATTTAACCACTTAATTTGGATGAATCTATGGTGCAAATGAGGTGAGGAGGAGGAGGCAGCCGAGACAAGCTTGGAGGAGGAGGTGGAGAGAATGAAGTGGGGAAAGTGAGTGGGTAGGTGGGCTGTCCAAAATATCTTGTTGGTCCCAGGTTACTAATGGCGCACCACCTGCAAATGCGCCATTAGTAACCCTGGTTACTAATGGCGCACCTGCTGCACCGTGTGCATGATGCGCCATTAGTGTCTTCCACACTAATGGCGCACCTGCACATGGTGCGCCGCTGCTATATAGTAGTGACGCACCACATGACAGGTGCGCCATTAGTGGTCATTCCATCTATAGCCCTTTTTGTAGTAGTGTTTATACGATCGTTTTTACTTTTCAATTCTTCATTGGTCTTTCTTACCTTTTAAAAAAAATAGAAGAATTGGGAGAACTTTTCTTATCGAGGAAACGTGTTTTTTCCTGTGAGAGACATGGTTTTGCTTCCGCGAGAGGCATGGCCGTGCCTCTCGGAAATGAAAAAAAAGTATTTTCTATTTTTTTTTCTTTCTTGAGAGGCACAGTTTTGCTTCCGCGAGTCATGCCTCTCAGAAACAAAAAAAATGTGTTTTTTTCTTCCTTGAGAGGCATAGTTTTGCTGCCGCGAGAGGCATGGCCGTGCCTCTCAGATACGGAAAAGAAAAACTTGTTTTCTCTTTTTTTCTTTCGTGAGAGGCATGGTTTTGCTGCTGCGGGAGGCACGATTTTGTTTACGCGAGAGGCACGGTCATGCCTCTCGGAAACAAAAAAACAGCAATTTCTCTTCTTTTTCTTTCGTGAGAGGTACGGATTTGCTTCCATGAGAGACATGGCCGTGCCTCTCGGAAATGGCTTCCAGAAAGGGAAAACAACGTGCTTTCGGTTCGGTTTTTTTGTCTGTTTTTTTCATGAAAAAAGTTTGTCAAAACCTATCAACACGGGATCTAGTTTTAAAAATCTCGAGACGAGGAATCCAACAATGAAAACGGTTTAAGATTTCTACGCACAGTTTAAGAGATAAAACATTTTGAATAAATGAATCTACGGGAAAAAAAACTCATAGGTTGCGACAAGTGGCGCATATGCAACTGCCACTTATCACATCTTCTTGCTTTTTGCGTCTAACTTGTCACAACCTGAGAAGGAATGAGTGATCTTTGGAAATACTCACTTGGTTTTTCTACGGGAGTACTCCTCAATAAGTGATTACGCTCGAAAATGCTAGACCTAACTTCCCTAGCCAATAAATCGCCCCCGAATTCAACTAGTAGGCCTGCTTCCCTGATTTTATACAATCAAAAGATGCCCCTTAACCCTTTACGTTAATCAGGTAAGATCCGTTACATAGGTGTAGCATTTTCTTGGGCTAGCCACTGCTCGCTCCTAGCAGTTTTGAAAGAGAAAAACTGGTATGTCAGGAAAAAACAAAATCTGATTTTGTATATATTTATTTAAGAAACAAGTTCAAAGATTTGGAAACTATAATAAAATTCAAGAAAGTTCACCAATTTGAAAAGGATCGCAAATTTTCAAAAGTTTACAAATTTTCAAAAAGTTCATGGATTTGAGAAAGCATTGCGGATCTGAAAGAAGTCCTTGCATTTCAAACATGTTTGTATGTTTGAAAAATATTATGCTTTTTTAATTTTTTGTATGGATTCTAAAAATGAAGTAGAATTTAAAAATGTTCATGAATTTGAAAAAAATGGAGTTTGACAAGTTGTCGAATTTTGTAAAAAAATCAAATTAGAAAAAAGTTCAAAAACATCATGATTAGTAAAAAAGTTCACAAAATTGAAGAAGGTTCACACATTTTTTTTGTGTGTTTGAAAAAGTGCACAAAGTTTGTGACTTCGATAAAAAGTTTATGAAATTGAAAAATGTGCACGAATTAGTAAAAAGGTTCACAAATTTGAAAAAAATCACGAGCGTAAAAGTATTAACGAATTTGAAATAGCATAAAAAGAAAATTGCGAAAAGTAAATGAAAACCAAATAACTAAAAGAGAAAACGGAAAACCCTCGCAGAAAAACCGTACCGAGAAAAGCTCGAAGAAAACCGCTCCAAGAAAAAACCCTATACGATGAAAATTTGCGCGACAGATCAGACGGTCAGAATTTCAGGGATCAGACGAAGGTGACTGATCTAAGCTTGCGCGGGTGGATTGGCGCCTAGCATTGCCCATGTTCTAAGAGTATGTCCAATAGATGATGCAAATTTGAGAAGTAAAATAGGAGATGTGGAAATTTACATCTCCAAAGATGTGTATTTTGCATCTCCAAAAAAGTGCTAACTCCAACAGAAGATGTATATTGGAGATGTAAAACAGCAACCCCAACAAAAAGATGCAAATGGAGATGTAAAACTATACTTCAACTAGTACTTCATTTGAAACATATACTTCAAATATAGCAAATTTAACTACTACATCATTTCAAACATAATAATTAAACATAGTTCTAATTAAAAACATAGCAAACTCAACAACTACTAGTTCACCTACTGCTAATTCGAGGTACTACATTCATCAAGTTACTAGTACTACTAGTTCAAACTACTACTTGAACTACACCGAAGATAAAAACTATTGCTCGTCATCGGAGCTCCTGAACTGCTCCCAGAACTCATCCTTGTCCGGGCCATCGCACCCCTCGTCCCTCTTCCTCCGAGTCCCCCTAGTCCTCCTTCGAGGAGTCGACGGGGATCACCTGATTCACGCGAGGGATGGCGGGCGGCGCGCGAATCGCGGTGAGATCGGCGACGAGGGGTGGAGATGGTGGATATGTCGCGGGGAGGCGACGGCGCGCTGCAGTGGGCGGCGGGGCGGCGAGAGAAAGAAGAAAGGGTGGGCGGAAACGAAATGAACGACGGTTGGGCGGTTGGGGGCGGATGCGTTTTTACATCTTCATATGGTCGAGATGCAAATTTGCACCGCGATGTGTTGTATTTTACATCTTCAAAAAGTGGAGGTGTAATATTTTTTTTGCATCTACATTATCCGTTGAAGAGTGGTTTTGAGGTCTTGGAGATGCAAAAGTTAGATATTTTTGCATTTACATTTTCTATTGAAGATGCTCTAATCGTTTACCGACCACCGTGCAGTTTATCATAGTCCTCAGGTCGTAAGGCCAACTCCAGCGACCCCAAACGTACGTCCGTTTTACCTGTACTCTGTCCGTTTGGGTAGGGCAATGGGGTCGTGTCCGGGCCTGTCCTGGGATGCGGTGGATGTGTGCCCAATGCGCGGACGCATCCTTTGGCCCCATCCCGTCCGCCACGACAAAAAATGCCCATATATTCATATTTCAATGTTCAAAACTTGTTTGCACGTTCAAATATTAATTGTCTGAAAATAAAAATAGTTTTACAAACCAATCAAAATTGTCTCTAATAAAATAGTTCTATAATAAAATCGAAATTGTCTTGAATGAACATAATGAACCAATACATCTATTGGTTGCCAATGTGATTATAAAGGTGCTCAACCAAGTTATTTTGAAGATCCAAATGAGTGTACCAATCATGCAGTTCACGATGAAATTGGGCAAACTGTTCAAACGTGACCGGTTCTTGGTGCAGGGGCTCAACATTTTCCCCTTGAAAATCAAATCCTTGGTCGAAGGTGCTGTTATCATGCTCGTCCTTGACGATCATGTTGTGCGTGATCACACAAGTAGTCATCACCTCCCAAAGCTTCCCTTCATCCCATGTCAGTGCAGGGTTTCGAACGATACCCCATCGAAATTGAAGCACACCAAAAGCACGTTCCACATCCTTTCTAGCACTCTCTTACATTTGGGAAAATCTCTTTCTCTTCTCACTTCGGGGGTTCGAAATTGTCTTCACAAAACTTGACCACTGAGGATATATACCATTAGCTAGGTAGTATCCCTTGTTGTACTGGTGGCCGTTGATCTCAGAGTTGATAGGTGGGGAGTGGCCTTCTGCAAGCCTTGCGAAGACTGAAGAACGTTGCAGCACCTTGATATCATTGTTTGAATCTACTATGCCGAAGAAAGAATGTCATATCCAAAGATCTTGCGAAGCCACCGCTTCTAATATGACAGTGCACGCTTTAACATGCCCCTTGTACTGGCCCTGCCAAGCAAATGGACAATTCTTCCACTTCTAGTGCATACAATCTATGCTGCCAAGCATGCCTGGAAAGCCTCTAGATGCGTTGGTCGCCAACAACCTTTCTGTATCAGCGGCATTTGGTTGCCTCAAGTACTCAGGGCCAAACATTGCTAGCACGGCCTTGGAGAAGTTGTACAGTGACAGCAAGCATGTCAACTCGCTCATGCGCACATACTCATCCACCAGATCGCCTGGAATTCCATATGCAAGTATGTGGATGGCAGCGGTGCATTTCTGGTAAGAGGAGAATCCAAGCTTGCCAAGGGTATCCGTCTTGCACTCGAAGTATGGGTCATGAGCAACCACTCCCTCTCAGATACGATTGAACAGATGCCTTGCCATACGAAAACGGCGACGGAATTCATCCGCTTTGAAGAGCGGGGTATTCGCAAAGTAATCCTCATAGAGCAGGGCGTGGCCTTCCTCTCTGTTGCGGTTCAGGTTGGGAGCACGGCCAGGGACTGCCCCCTGTACCGAGGAAGCTGTCGTTCAATGTGGTCGTGAACGACCAGTGCAGCCACCACAAGATCTTCGCCATCCGAGGACGAATCATCCGATGAATAAAAGTGGTGGAAGACAAATTCATCTCCACTGTCCATACCTTTGGGGCAAAGTGTCAAACACCTTGCGGTCGTGGTGGCAAAGAGGCCACGATGATCACCTCGATGCAGCAGGGGTGGTTGGCGGCCGGCTACTGGCCGCTCTGGAGTACCCGACGGAAGCTGCTGTGGTCCATATCCGTCGCCGGCGGTCGTATACCCTCTAACACCGGCTACGACGGCGACGGCAAAATCTCCTCCAAGCAACGACCAAAACTCCTATGAAAGCGCGAGTGTGATGGCGGCCAT
>NC_057795.1:68508228-68517607 GCF_018294505.1 Triticum aestivum
TGGAGGCGTTGGAGGCAAATGTAGTGCTAGTATCCCCAACAGGCGGCCACGTGGAGGAAAAGGGCGTGCGTCCAGCCCGTCGGCGCGATGTCCGTTTCATCTAAAACTCGGCGTAAGTTTGGGCCAGAAATAGATCGAAAACGGACGAAATTCGAACATTTGTTCGTTTGCCGCGCGTTGGGCCGAGTTATTCGTTCGTTCTACCTCAAACGGACGCACCCGAACGGGATGGGGTCGCACGCTAGAGTTGGCCTAACGCCACATGGCATTTGGTGGTAGACGTTCACGCAATCATGCATTGTCGCCAATGTCCAGCTGCAGGTACGTCATCGTCACGGAGCCCCCACCACCCGTGATACACTCTTCCTTCCCCAAATGAAAATATAAAGACCTATATTCAAAAGAACATGATGGTACATTATTAATGTGCTCGAAAAAAAATACAAACTATATATATATATATATATATATATACATATATATTCATAATCTATGAAAAAAATTACAAACTACATATATATATTCATATAATACATAAAAAAGCATAAAAACATATGTAAAAAAAGCATAAAAACATATGAAAAAAAGCATGTAAAAAAATAGCTATGCGGACGGCATTGCCATCGGCATAGAAACGGCAGGGTTTTGGGAGGGGGCGTGCCGTGGATCGATGACGTGGCGCCTATGCCGACGGCTGCCGTCGGCATATCTACGCCGCGGATCGGTGACGTGGCATGCGGAGATATGCCGACGGCCGCCCGTCCCGACCGTCGGCATAGGGTTGACGGCGTTAGCGCTGGTCACGGGCGGGGTCGCGGGGCCCACTTTGTATGCCGACGGCTTTTTTATACCGACGGCTGCTGTCGGCGTGTTCGTAGATAGGCTGACGGCCGTTCTGTGCCGATGGCTGCCGTCGGCTTATATCAGGATAGCCCGACGGCCAGGACAAGGCTGTCAGCATATCTCAAGCTAGGCCGACGGCAGCCGTCGGCATTGATTTGGCCATAGGCATAGGTCAGTTTTCCGGTAGTGAGACGTTCACGCAATCATGCATTGTCGCCAATGTCCAGCTGCAGGTACGTCATCGTCACGGAGCCCCACCACCCGTGATACACTCTTCCTTCCCCAAATGCAAATGGCCAAATCAATCGACCGTGCGGGCGCCCACCTGCGTAGTACGAGCGTACGCCCACCGCTCAACTCTCCCGCTCCGTCCCTACACACTCGCTTACCACTCCTTTCTTCCCTCCCTGCCTATCTCACTCACAGCGTGTGACACTGCCCACGTCTACGGCTCAGCGCGCTCATATTCGCTGAAGCCGTACCCGGCCACATGGCGGCAGACGGCACGGGCGGCCGGACGAAGACGAAGCCGCACGCCGTGGTGATACCCTACCCGCTCCAGGGCCACGTGATCCCGGCGGCGCATCTCGCCCTGCGCCTGGCGGCGCGCGGGTTCACCGTCACGTTCGTCAACACGGAGTCGGTGCACCAGCAGACCGCGCGCGCCCTCGGCGTCGACCGGCGGGGCTGCGACATCTTCGCCGGCGCGCGCGGGTCGGAGGACGTGCGGTACGAGCTGGTTAGCGACGGCTTCCCGCTGGGCTTCGACCGATCGCTGAACCACGACCAGTTCATGGAGGGCGTGCTGCACGTGCTCCCGGCGCACGTGGAGGAGCTGCTCCGCCGCGTCGTCCTAGACCCGGCGTCCACGTGCCTCGTCGCCGACACCTTCTTCGTGTGGCCAGCGACGCTGGCCAGGGCGCTCGGCGTGCCCTACGTCTCCTTCTGGACGGAGCCGGCGCTCATCTTCGCCCTCTACTACCACATGGACCTGCTCACCAAGCACGGCCACTTCAACAGCAAAGGTACTAGTACAAACTAGCACATACACCATGCAAAGGTACAAGCTCATATCTCGATGTACCATGTCCATGACGACGTTGCAAATCATGCATGCATTAGGAGCTGAGTAGTTTTGCGCTGCATATTTTGTTAATTTCTGAAATTCATTGCGCGTCGATCGATCGTAGCAGCATCACATATTTGCATTGGCTTCTTGCTCTCTTCCTTGCAGCCGTCGTTGTCTCTTACCTTGAACGTGTGTCCCTGGCTGGTCCATGATTGTATATACGGACAGGAGAAGTGTCCCCCGCCTCAATCGTTAGGAGACAGAGCGATGGCGTTTCCTTTTCCTTGTTGGCTTCTTTTGTGTGGGAAATACCAATTCCATTTCGCCAGCCGACTTGGTCCAAACAAGGAAAAGTATTCCACTGCACGGGAGACTCGACGCTCGACAGTTTACTTCAGAACAAGTTCCTGGCTGGAGGAAGGAGAAAGCACAACAGCCATTGGATATATATATATATATCGGACGACTTAAAGAATCAACTTATCACACATGCAAATTCCAAGCCAGTTTAGCTGGATGTCAATCACCTAATATAATTCAATTTCCGAGAAAGTAAGCAACAGCCGCCGGCCCGCCAGGGAAGTAGCAGCCTCTTGGTCTATCTTAGGGATGCAGACCCGCCGAATGTCTATCCTATGGGTGCATGCTCACCGAGTGACTATCTTAGGGGTCACTCTGTGCGTTCGGTTTATTCAGTTTACATGGTTCAGTTTATACGGTTTTTCGGTTTGTATGGTATTAATACTTCGGTAATACGGTATGAAATTAAAACGGTATATATCAAATTATTTCGGTATGGTTTCGGTATATACCATAATAACCAAAGTTGACACGAATTTGAAAATGACGTAATAATAATTTGCAAATTTATGACTCAAAACACATACTGTTTTACACAAATAGTATATAAATAAATATATATATATATATATATATATATATATGTAAGTATATATGCATGCATTGATACATCTATTGATGGTTATGGACGTGCTTAGCATTTTAAAAAGAGAAAAATGACTATGTTACCAGAAAAATTTATGGGCTTAGTAGGGAATTTGACTCGTATACAAGAAAAATGACAACTTGTATGGTTTGTATGGTTGTTCATCTCAAGAAATATAAATTTATTTTTTACTTCAGTTTATTCGGTTAACCGTTCGGTTTTCGGTATATACCATAAAAACCAAAGTTCAAATCGGTATGAAAAATTCATACCATACCGAAACCAGAAACCATAAAAACCGTAAAATTGGTTTGGTTCGGTTTATTTTCGGTATGGTTTTTCGGTTCGGTTTTCATATGCACAGAGTGACTTAGTGGTGCCGGGGGCGCCATCGGCCACGGGCGGCGACATCAGGCAGTTAGGCCGGTGGTAGCTGGGGGCTCGGGCTAGAAGATGAACAGAAGTACATTTTGAAGGTGTAGAAGAAAAACAGAAGAAAAAAAATGAGTTGGGTTCTAGCCCTTGGTTCTGCGGCGGACAGCTTCTACTGGTCTCTAGTCAGTCCCATTCTAATTTACCTGCACGGTCTCAAAACAAAAGCCGAGTTCTCCGTCGATCATCATCAGCTTACATCTCCCTGCAAAAAGAAAAAGAAAAACTTACATCACTTGCGCACTCTCCCCATGCAGAAACGCCAGATATCGTTGTAGCTGGTAATTAAGCTGCGCAGTCGTGTAATCACGCCATTCGTCTGGCAACAAGACAAGGCGCGTGCGTGTGCGCGCACCAGATTAATGAAGTAGGCAAATTTTGACTAAGCGTTGGCAACAAATTTCATAAGCACGAGCCGCCGGCAGGCCGGCGGCTAAGAGATAAGGACGGATTTCATAAGCTAGTCCCATCCCGGGCAGGGCCGAAGGCTTGCGATCTTGGCACGACGTACCACCATGGATCAATAATGGGGTCACGCCGATGTCGACGACGGGATCATGATTATGGCGCAGGACACCCAAGAAATGGGAGTGATAGCTCGCAGGACACCCAAGGAATTAGCTACTAGCTAGAGGTAAGTGATTATGGCGCAAAAGCAGGCCGGCGTGGCGACGAGCGGCGGCCGCAAGGCCAAGCCGCACGCGGTGGTGGTGGTGTACCCGCTGCAGGGCCACGTCATCCCCGTGACGCACCTCGCGCTGCGGCTGGCGGCGCGGGGCTTCGCCGTCACGGTCGTCAACACGGAGGCCGTGCACGACCAGACGGCGCGTGCGCTCGGCGTCGACCCGGCCGGGCACGACTTCTTCGCCGGCGCGCGCGCGTCGGGGATGGACGTGCGCTACGAGCTTATCAGCGACGGCCTTCCCGTGGGGTTCGACCGGTCGCTGCACCACGACGAGTTCATGGGCTCGCTGCTCCACGCGCTCTCCGGCCATGTCGAGGAGGTGCTCGGCCGCGTCGTCGTCGACCCGGCCGCTACGTGCCTCGTCGCCGACACCTTCTTCGTGTGGCCGGCGACGCTGGCCAGGAAGTTCGGCATCGCGTACGTGTCCTTCTGGACTGAGCCCGCGCTCATCTTCAACCTCTACTACCACGTTCACCTGCTCACCAACAACGGCCATTTCGGATGCAACGGTGAAAAATACGATTTTTGGAATCCACTCCAATATGCTTATGTTTCAATTCAATAAAGTGCCACTAATATTTTTGCCAAGTACTCCCTCCGAAAAAATATAAGGGTGGTTAGATCACTAAAGTGAAGGAGTAGTAGTAAATTTGGCTGCTGCAAAATGGTTTGCCATGCCATCGATTTTGAAGTTATTTTTTTCAGAGCCCCGGAAGGACACGATCACCTACATCCCGGGCGTGCCGACGATCGAGCCGCACGAGCTCATGTCCTACCTCCAGGAGACGGACACCACCAGCGTTGTGCACCGCATCATCTTCAAGGCCTTTGAAGAGGCGCGCGGTGCCGACTACGTCCTCTGCAACACCGTGGAGGAGCTGGAGCCGTCCACCATCGCCGCCCTCCGCGCCGAGAAGCCCTTCTACGCTGTGGGGCCCATCTTCCCCGCCGGCTTCGCCCGCAGCGCCGTCGCCACCTCCATGTGGGCCGAGTCCGACTGCTCCCACTGGCTCGACGCGCAGCCGCCGGGCTCCGTGCTCTACATCTCCTTCGGGAGCTACGCGCACGTCACGAAGCAGGAACTGCATGAGATCGCGGGAGGAGTCCTGGCCAGCGGCGCGAGGTTCCTGTGGGTGATGCGACCGGACATCGTCAGCTCCGACGACCCGGACCCGCTGCCCGAGGGGTTCGGGGCCGCGTCCGCCGGGCGCGGGCTGGTGGTGCCGTGGTGCTGCCAGGTGGAGGTCCTCTCCCACGCTGCGCTGGGTGGCTTCCTCACGCACTGCGGGTGGAACTCCGTGCTGGAGAGCGTGTGGGCCGGAGTGCCCATGCTCTGCTTCCCGCTGCTCACCGACCAGTTCACTAACCGGCGGCTCGTCGTGCGGGAGTGGCGCATCGGCGTGCCCATCGGGGACCGTGGCGCGGTGTTCGCGGACGAGGTGAGGGTGAGGATCGAGGGCGTCATGTCCGGGAAAGAGGGTGAGGAGCTCCGGGAGGCGGTGAAGAAGGTGAGAGCGACGCTCGAGGCCGCCACCGCGCACGGCGGGTCATCCCAGCGGAGCTTCAATGAGTTCCTCGATGAGCTAACGCACCGTTGCGGCAGATGTTAAGCTGAGCCGACCGATGGGCCAGAAGCGCGCATGTCGGGTGTTGGGGAAGTGGCCGCGAATAAGCGTCTTTGTACTCTTGTCTTGTGTGTAGTGTGTGCCCGGTCATTGACTCAGTGCTGTGTGGTGCAATCGGTAAGTGGTATAGATCATAAATGGACGTGGAATGTGATTCTATTTTGCGTAATGTCTTATGAAATCCTCATTTATATAGATTTCTATAACCTTCATGATATTATGGCCGTATACATTGTTCTGATGCAGAGACCGGGGTAAACCCCCTTTTCGAAAAAAATAACCTTCATGATATCAAAGTCATAACATATAGTTCTACATATACTACTTCCTCCGTAAAGAAATATAAGAGACTGTCTCAAAAAAATGAACATTTACTATTTCTCACTCCGTTTTTTCATGAGTTTCTTTTTTAGTTTTTTACATCTGTCGAGTCTAGTGTGTGCACAGTCATTGACTCAGTGTTGTGAAGTGTGATCTTGTTTTTTCCATATATGAGAATTGTCTAAAGTCAAATTTCATAGAGTTTGACCATAAAAATATCAACATCTATAATATTAAAGTTATACTCCCTCCGTCCCATAATATAAGAGCGTTTTTTACACTACACTAGTATAAAAACGTTCTTATATTATGGAACGGAGGAAGTATAATTTAAAAAATTAATTTTGTGATGCATCTAATGATACCTACTGATTTTGTACTGTGAATGTATTTTTCTTATAAAATTAGCCAAACTTTACGAAGTTTGACTTCGTCAAAACTTCTAGATGAGATTTGGTAATGTTTCATTTAAGTCCATCTCCATTTGATCTGTTTTTGCCTTTTTTAAAACATAAGACTTTATTCATTAGAAATAACGGTTACATCATTTGTAATAAAAGATACAATCTCATCCATAAGCTTCTCAAACCAGTCCCTACCGTTTGAAAATTTGTGCTTGATTTGTTGGTGCGAACCTTCCCGTCCAGCACCCACGTCCTATGCCTGTTTTTGGCTCGTGTCGGCCCATGTGCAGTCGTTGTTTCTACGTTTTTTGGCCCATTATCGCTCTCAGGGCTTGGGCATGTTTTCCTTTTGTCCCCAAGTTGTTTGCCCCTTGGGCTGCCGAGTGGGAAGAGCAAGAGGAGATAAAAGGAGAGGCAATATCTACTAAAAAAAGGAGAGCCACTAGCTGATCTCGGGTCACCTACTAAGGGTAAGATCAAGGACCTGACATCCTCGACCCACCTAGGCCCCCCACACCATCCTTGTAAGGTTCCAAGACCGTAGTGGGCGGGAGTGCCCACGCTCTGCTTCCCGCTGCTCACCGACTAGGTCACTAACTGACAGCTCATCATGCGCAAGTGACGCGTCGGCATGCCCATCGGGTACCGTGGCGCGGTGTTCGCCGACGAGGTGAGGGCCAGGATCGAGGGCATCATGTCTGGGAAAGAGGGGGAGGAGCTCCGGGAGGCGGTGAAGAAGGTGAGGGGGATGCTCGAAGTCACCACAACGCACAGCGGGTCATTGCAGCGGAGCTTCGATGAGTTCATCGATAAGCTAACGCGCGTGTTGCGGCGGATGTTAAGCTGAGATGTCAACCGCTCGGGCAGAAGTGTCGCACGCAGGCATCGGGGAAGTGGCTATGGGTGCAGTTTATAAGTAACATCATATGTATATGTGTATTGTACTCTGTCATGGTAATGTGTGCACAGTCATTGACTCAAATATGTGGTGCCATCAATACGCTGTTCATTTTGTGATTACACAATGGCGCGACTTACCAGCTCACACGACAGAGTCAAATTTGAAACAAGTTCATCAATTTCGACGAAAGGTTCACAAAATTGGAAAATGTCATTGATTTTGAAAATATTTCACCGATATAAAAAATCATCTATTTTGAAAAAAAAGTCCATAGATTTGAAAAAAGATCATCAAATTTGGGCATCAATGTTGAAAAGAAGTTCACAAATTTGGAAAAAGTTCATTCATATTGAAAAGTTCGTGCATTTGAAAAATAGAAAAATAGAATAAATAAAGAAAGAATGAAAAAAGTAAAACCCAAACAAAACCGATCGAGAAAAAACCATACAAAGAAAGAAATAAAACCAGCTAGGAAGCTTCAGAAAGCTTCCCAAAATCAGTGATTGAAATCCCTGTATACCTTTTAATGGGCTGGCCCATGCAGCATCCAAGGAGGTGGGGGCGGGGTGTGCGCCCGTTTGCAGCGATGCCTTCAACTGGTGTATCGGGTGCCGAATAGGATTCACGCCCATTGCGACTGGCTGATGAATCATCATGAGCGCTAAATATAACCGTCCAAACAAACAAATAGAAGGAATATATAGCTCTAGCTTCCAGTCTTCCACGACAACCTTTTTATTTTCTTGTTCGTTTTTCTTATTTGTTTTTTATTTTATTTTCTTGTTCACGTATTTTAAGTAGATTTACATTTTTACCTTTTCGTTTATATTTCTTATCTTTACGTCAATATATATGACTCTTATTTCTTTGTTCATCAGCTTTAAGAAAATATTCGGTGCGTTTAAAGGAATGTTCATTGGATATTTTGAAGATGTTCAGGGTGTATTTCAAAATAGTACATCATGTATTTAAAAATTATTCACATTTTAAAAAGTGTTCATAACATATTTCTAAAAGTATTCTTTGTGTATTTTTGAATGTGTTAACTGTATTAAAAATGTTCACAGTGTATTATAAAATGTTCGTCATATACTATAAAATGTTAATAATTTTTTAATATTTTTCATTTTGTATTTTTAAAAACTCTAACCATCTATTAAAAATGTTTATCACGTAATAAGAAAATATTTGATGTGTATATAAAAAATGTTCATCATTTTTTCATTGTTGATGTGTATTTTAAATATATTTTTTATTTGAAAATGTTCATTTTGTGAAAAAGTCTATTATGTACTGAAAAAGTGTTCAATTTGGATTCAGAAATATTTATCGTGTAATTCCAAAAAGGTTGTTGAGTACCTATTTTTTGTGTATTATAAAAATGTACATGAAAAACTGCGCACTAGTGTGCCATTCGTTGGATGGGAGACACGTGCCTCGTGATGCTGGACGGATGAAAACTTCATTTTGTAGCGAATATCCCATATTCACATGCACTCAATATTTTACTTTTCAACACAAAAGTAGAAGGCAGGTCCATTGATCTTGGTTCTCGAAACACCTAACTTCTCAATTGTTGCAAGTCATTTATAAAATAGTCCTTGGTAATCATACACTGTAGCAAAAGGCAATTAAAAAGGGACTACCTTGTGACATTAATTTTTCGGCCTAGGCACCAGACAAGAAGGGGTAGTTTACAGTAAGCTTAGCGGACAGATTTATGCTCCATACCAAGCTCCAGCGTGCGATTTGGTTGGAAGGGAGAGGTGGTTCATCTACGAATGAAGAGAAGGAAAATCCTGGACTTCTCTTTGGAAGCTCACAGTCCCATCAAAGCTCAAAGTTTTCATGTGGAGATTGGCGCAAATTTAGCATATGTGCGAACATAATGTAATTTAGTTGTTAATGTAATTGCACAGCTAGCAAACTAACCGTTGTAACTACGTAGGTAGTGAGCACCGTAATCCCGCCGACTAGGGAGGGGACACCAAACGACAACTTAAATGAATTCAAACGTGCCCATATGGTGAACAAGATAAAAATTATTGCCACGACCGTGGAAAGCAGTGCAATTAGAACCATCAGGTTTGCTGGTAAAGAGACTCTTTAAAATTGGTGTGTCAAGAGAGAATTCTGAGGGGCTATGTGTAGTT
>NC_057795.1:68817884-68956379 GCF_018294505.1 Triticum aestivum
ATTTCAGAAAATATAAAAAATACTGGCAAAAGATGAAGACCAAGGGGCCCACACCCTGTCCACGAGGGTGGGGGGCGCGCTCACCCCCTCTGGGCGCGCCCCCTGTCTCGTGGGCCCCCTATAGCTCCACTGACCTCAACTCCAACTCCATATATTCTGTCTCGCGGAGAGAAAAATCAGAGAGGAAGTTTCATCACGTCTTATGATTCGGAGCCGCCGCCAAGCCCTAATCTCTCTCGGGAGGCCTGATCTGGAGTCCGTTCGGGGCTCCAGAGAGGGGGATTCGTCGCCATCGTCATCATCAACCATCCTCCATCACCAATTTCATGATGCTCACTGCCGTGCATGAGTAATTTCATCGTAGGCTTGCTGGATGGTGATGGGTTGGATGAGATTTACCATGTAATAAAGTTAGTTTTGTTAGGGTTTGATCCCTAGTATCCACTATGTTCTGAGATTGATGTTGCTATGACTTTGCTATGCTTAATGCTTGTCACGAGGGCCCGAGTGCCATGATTTAAGATCTGAACCTATTATGTTTTCATGAATATATGTGTGTTCTTGATCCTATCTTGCAAGTCTATAGTCACCTATTATGTGTTATGATCCGACAACCCCGAAGTGACAATAATCGGGATACTTCTCGGTGATGACCGTAGTTTCAGGAGTTCATGTATTCACTATGTGTTAATGATTTGGTCTGCTTCTCTATTAAAAGGAGGCCCTAATATCCCTTAGTTTCCGCTAGGACCCCGCTGCCACGGGAGAGTAGGACAAAAGATGGCATGCAAGTTCTTTTCCATAAGCACATATGACTATATTCGGAATACATGCCTACATTACATTGATGAATTGGAGCTAGTTCTGTGTCACCCTATGTTATAGCTATTACATGAGGAATCACATCCGACATAATTATCGATCACTAGTCCATTGCCTACGAGCTTTTCACATCTTGTGCTTTGCTTATTTACTTTTTTGTTGCTATTGTTACAATCACTACAAAACCCAAAATATTACTTTTGCTATCGTTACCATTACTATCATACTACTTTGCTACTAAATACTTTGCTGCAGATACTAAGTTATCCAGGTGTGGTTCAATTGACAACTCAACTGCTAATACTTAAGAATATTCTTTGGCTCCCCTTGTGTCGAATCAATAAATTTGGGTTGAATACTCTACCCTCGAAAGCTGTTGTGATCCCCGACACTTGTGGGTTATCAAGACTAATTTCAGGCGCCGTTGCCGGGGAGCATAGCTCTATTCTCTGAGTCACTTGGGATTTATATCTGTTGATCACTATGAAGAACTTGAAAGATCAAAGAACTAAAATGTATCCCTCAACTACGAGGGGAGGTAAGGAACTGACATCTAGTTCTGCACTAGATTCTCCTTCTGTTATGAATAAGCTTGCTACACCTAAACCTGCTACTGCTATGAATTCTGATATGTCGCATGTTATTGATGATGCCACTTCTGCTATGCATGATACTTATGATGAAACTACTTCTATGCTTGATACTACTGTGCCATTAGGTGAATTTCTTGATGAACAACTTACTAAGGCTAGGGAGAATGAAATTATTGAAAATAAAATTATTGATGAAAGTGATGATGAAGGTTCTACTCCTAATTATGAATTTCCTGTTGTTCCTGAGGGTTATGTTATGGATGAAGAAACTGCTAGAGATTTTCTTGCTTGCAATGATAGATCAGATCTTAAGAAATTGTTAGCTAAGCTGAAACAAAAGACTCTAAATGCTAGAATGAAACATGACCCTGCTTTTGCCACTTCACCTATCTTTGTTACTGATAAGGATTATGAATTCTCTATTGATCCTGAGATTATTACTTTAGTTGAATCCGATCCTTTCTATGGCACTGCATCTGAAACTGTTGTGGCACATCTTACCAAGTTAAATGATATAGCCACCCTGTTTACTAATAATGAGAAGTCTCGCTATTATTATATCCTTAAGATATTTCCATTCTCATTAAAGGGTGATGCTAAGACTTGGTTTAATTCTCTTGATCCTGGTTGTGTGCGTAGTCCCCATGATATGATTTATTACTTCTCTGCTAAATATTTCCCTACTCATAAGAAACAAGCTGCCTTGCAGGAAATATATAATTTTGTGCAAATCAAAGAATAGAGTCTCCCACAAGCTTTGGGGAGGCTTCTCCGATTACTTAATGCTTTGCCTAATAATCCTCTTAAGAAAAATGAAATACTTGATATCTTTTATAATGGACTAACTGATGCTTCCAAGGACCACTTGGATAGTTGTGCTGGTTGTGTTTTCAGGGAAAGAACAGTCGACGAAGCTGAATTACTATTGAATAATATGTTGACTAATGAAAATAATTGGACTCTTCCTGAGCCAATTCCTGAGGCAATTCCTGAACAATTGAGCCAACTCCTGAGCCTATTCCTAAACTCACTCCGAAGAAGAGAGGTGTTTTATTTCTCAGTCCTGACGATATGCAAGAGGCAAAGAAATCAATGAAAGAAAAAGGTATAAAAGCTGAAGATGTTAAGAATTTACCACCTATTGAAGAAATACATGGTCTTAATATACCACCTATCGAAGAACCACATTGTCTTGATAACCCGACACAGGTAGTGAAGGTAAATTCTCTATATAGATATGATAAAGATGAAATCCCTTCTACTAAATTTCATAGCCCATGCTTAGATGAATTTGATAACTTTATGGATAAACAAGCAAATTTCAATGATTATGTTAGTAGAAAATTGAAAAATAATGCTTATATGATTGGATGCTTGAGTGATTATATGGCTAGAGTTAAAGGTGAACTTAAACTCACTAGTAAACATGTCTCTATGGTTGCCACTCAAGCTGAACAAGTACTTAAGGCTCAGAATGATTTGCTTGATGAACTAAATAATAAACATGACTTTGTTGTTAGAGTGGCTACTAGAACTGGTAAAATGACTCAAGAACCTTTGTATCCTGAAGGCCACCCTAAGAGAATTGAACAAGATTCTCAGAATAATAATCTAGATGCTCCTAGTTCTTCTAAGAGAAGAAAAAGAAAAATGATAGGACTTTGCATGCTTCTAGTGAACCTAATGTAGAAACGCATGAGAATCCTAATTATACTTCTATCTCTGATGCTGAAACACAAACCAGAGATGAACATGAACCTAATGATAATGCTAATAATGATGTTCATGTAGATGCTCAACCTAGTAATAACAATGATATAGAAATTGAACCTGCTGTTGGTCTTGATAACCCACAATCAAGAAACCAACATTATGATAAGAGAGATTTTGTTGCTAGGAAACATGGTAGGGAAATAGAACCATGGGTTCAGAAATCCATGCCCTTTCCTCCTAAACCATCCAAGACAAAGGATGATGAGGATTTTGAGCGCTTTGCTGAAATAATTAGACCTACCTTCTTACGTATGCGCTTAACTGATATGCTTAAAACAAACCCTTATGCTAAATATATGAAAGATATCATCACTAATAAGAGGAAAATACCTGAAGCTGAAATCTCCACCATGCTTGCCAACTATACCTTTAAGGGTGGAATACCTAAGAAACTTGGTGATCCCGGAGTACCCACTATATCATGCTCCATAAAAAGAAATTATGTTAAAACTACTTTATGTGATTGAGGAGTCGGTGTTAGTGTTATGCCTCTTTCCTTGTACTGAATTAAGTAAGTTGACACTCACTGAGATATCCTTGCAAATGGATGATAGATAACTAATATACATGTCGGCATTTGCGAGGACGTGCATGTTGTTGTTGCGAATGTTACTATCTTAACAGACTTTGTCATTCTTGATATTCTTGAGGACAATAGTATGTCGATTATCCTCGGTAGACCTTTTTAAATACTGCAGGTGTTATTATTGATTGCAACAAAGGCAATGTCACCTTTCATGTTAATGGAAATGAGCATACGGTACATTTTCCGAGGAAACAACCTCAAGTTCATAGCATCAATTCTATTGGAAAAAATCCATCAATCATTATTGGAGGTTTTGAATTTCCTCTCCCTACTGTCAAGAAAAAGTATGATATTCTTATTGTTGGGGATGTTCATATCCCCATTGAGGTAACTTAGTGTTATTCGAAATTTCTCCGGTTTCGTGTTATTCGGAATGAGTTTGTTAACAAGACTTGATCAACCTTGTTAGTGGATTCATTTTGATGATCATGAGATGGATGAAACTAGAAGGCACAACCTTCTGTACCCTCTTTTTACTTTCTGTTATTTAGAATAAATAAAGCAAAAATAAAATATTGCGTCTGTTTTCTGATTTATCCGTGCAATGAAAAATATCCTGAAAATAGAAGTGCTCCAAATGCCCTGCAAATTTAGTATGATTTTTTATGGAATATTTGAAGATTTTAGGCACTAAAATCACTGCAGGAGGGGCAAGCACCAGGCCACGAGAGTGGAGGGCGCGCCCACACCCCTTGGGCGCGCCCCCTGTCTCGTGGGCCCCTGGTGGACCCCCTCCACTTATGCCAGCACCCACACACTCCATCTTCTTCCCAAAAAAATCCCCATCCAGCTCAAGCACAAGTTCTAGCTCATTTTGCTGCGATTTTCGATCTCCTTGCTCAAAGCTCCATTCACAAAACTGCTTTGGGAAATTGTTGCTTGGTATGTGACTCCTCCATTGTTCCAATTAGTTTTTGTTCTAGTGCTTTATTCATTGCAAATCCTTGCTGTCTTGGTGACCCTGTTCTTGAGCTTGCATGTTAAATTTATGAGGTCCCAAGTAATTCTAATGCATGATGTAGGCTCTAGGCACTTGTAGGGGTTGTTGCTACCAATCTTGTTTAGTTTTATTTACTTTTATTTTGAAGTTATTAAAATTTTTAGAAATATTGCAGAAAAAGAAATATGTTCAGGAAAATGTACCAAGGTGGTTCCTCAATAAAGAAAGGACCTAGGTGTGCTATGCGTGAGCAAGACGATGAACCACCAAGGGAAGCTGAAGTGCGGTCTTGTGAATGGCCGACAGAAGAGTTTATGATTAATGCATACATTAAGGATGAATTTGATACATATGTGCGTAATGCCGATCTTGAGGACTTCATGCAAGATAAGTGTCCTCGGTACTACTATCTAACTGATTCGTTCGTGAGAAGGTTTAAATTTTTATCTTCGCGTAATTCTCAAAGTGTCCTGTTTGATATTTATGATCAATCTTATACCATGGACTTAGAAGATTTTACAACTGCTTGCAAACTTCCACAGTGGGGCAATGTTAATGATCCCCACAAATCTGAATTTAGAGACTTCCTTGCTAGTATTACTGTGGGAGAATCTAGGGATATTGCACAAGCTACCATAGGGAGCATTCATTTTCCTGCTATACATTATTTTGCTCTCTTCATTGGTAGATGCATTAATGGTAAAGATGAAGCATGTCATATGTGTGTCCCTGATCTTTGTGTCCTGAAGAGTGTTGTGTTAGGTTATAAAGATTATAACTTGGGGGCAATAGTTGCATGTAGGTTGCATGAAAATGGTAGAGATGGAGATTTATTTGGAGGAATTTATGCGACCCATGTGGCAAATTATCTTGGTATAGCCCCACGAGAGGGGGATATGATGTTACCTCCTGCTTATTTAGATTATGACTCTATGGTCCAACATCATTTTCTTAAGAGGGATGAACAATTCCTCCAGTATCGACTAATCTTTGATAGACATAGCGTTGTCCATGTTACTCTTCCTGCTCCTTCCCTCTTTGATTACCAGGCCAAAGGAAGATATGTTGTTACCAGGGAGGAAGCAGCTGAACACGAGGGGAGAGCGGAGGCGGCTCGCCGACATGCCGCAGCTCAGGAGGCATTTGCTGCTGCATCTCAGTACGACCCCAATTACAACTACAGATATCAGCCAGGCTACCCTTGGCATTAGACCAACTTAGGCCAAAAGCCTAAGCTTGGGGAGTACGTATTTCTCACGGACTTTATATTCATGTTCACACACTATTCTAGTCGTCGGTGCTCATACTCTTTCATTGTATTATCCATGCTAGTTTAATTTTCTTTTTCTAGTTTTCTTCTTGTGTGTTTGATAAACCTTAAGAAAAAACCAAAAAATTAGTTAGTTTGATTTCCATGCTTGTAGTAGAAATTAAAATGAAAACCCAAAAAGATTTCTCGTTCTTCTTTTACTTGTTGGGAGCTTTCCCGTGTAAATAGTTTTATTTTTTCTTTTCTTTCCTTTGGGGGTCGAGAGTAGAAGACCATATTGAAAATGTTTAGTGGCTCTCATATGCATGATTGTTTATTTAACTTAGAGCCCATATTACTTTGTCTTCTCTCTTGAGTTGAATGCTTGCAGATTCCAGCTTAGTCCAATGCACGTGCACTATTATTATTATTATACACATCGTTCGGTCGTGCAAGTAAAAGGCAATAATGACGATATATGATGGGCTGATTGAGATGAGAGAAGCTGGTATGAACTCGGCCTCTCTTGTTTTTGTAAATATGGTGAGTTCATCATTCCTGATTCAGCTTATTATGAAGTAAACATATTTGCAATGACATTTAGAGATTATAGTTGCTTGTGCCATGCTTGATTAGCTATGAGTTATAATGGTTTACCTTGTGTGCCAACATGCTATTAGAATGATTATGATGTGGTATGATGGGATGGTATCCTCCTTTGAATGAATTGAGTGGCTCGACTTGGCACATGTTCACGCATGTAGTTGAAAAAAATCAACATAGCATTTGCGATATTTATGTTCATGGTGGATTATATCCTACTCATGCTTGTACTCAGTGTGAATTAATTTTAATGCATGTTTATGACTATTGTCGCTCTCTCAGTTGGTCGCTTCCCAGTCTTTGCTAGCCTTCACCTGTACTAAGTAGGAATACTGCTTGTGCATCCAAACTTCTTAAACCCCAAAGTTATTCCATATGAGTCCACCATACCTTCCTATATGCAGTATCTACCTGTCGTTCCAAGTAAATTTGTATGTGCCAAACTCCAAACCTTCAAATGAAATTCTGTTTTGTATGCTCGAGCAGCTCGTGTTTCAACTAGGGCTGCCTATATCTTCCATGCTAGGTGGGTTATTCTCAAGAGGAGTGGACTCCGCTCCTCATTCACGAGAAAGGGTTGGTAACCGGGATGCCCAGTCCCATGATCCAAAAATATCAAAGCAAATCAATATAATTAAACAAAACTCCCCCATGGCTGTTGTTAGTTGGAGGCACTCATTGTTTCGAGCAAGCCATGGATTGATGCTTGTTGGTGGTGGGGGAGTATAAACTTTTACCATTCTGTTTGGGAACTGCCTATAATGCATGTAATATGGAAGATACAGCCATCTCATAGTTGCTGCATTGACAGTGAAAGTATGCCGCTCAAAATGTTATTCAATCTCTATTTTAAAATTGAGCTCTGGCACCTCTACAAATACCTGCTTCCCTCTGCGAAGGGCCTATCTATTTACTTTTATGTTGAGTCATCACCTTCTTATTAAAAAGCACCCGCTGGAGAGCACACCGTCGTTTGCATTCATTACTATTGATTTATATTGGGAATGACTTGACTGGATCTCTTTTACCATGAATTACAATGTTTAGTCAGTCCTTGATCTTTAAAGGTGCTCTGCATTTATGTTTTGCGGTCTCAGAAAGGGCTAGCGAGATATCATTTTGTTATATCATGTTATAATTGTTTTGAAAAAGTGTTGTCATCCTAGTTTTATTATTATGGCTCGCTAGCTGATTATGCCATTGATATGAGTAATTGTGAGACCGAGGTGTTATTGTGAGTATGGTTAGTTCATAATATTTGCTGAAACCTGAATGCTGGCTTTGCATGTTTACAAGAACAAGAGCAAATAGAGTTTGTAAAAGTTTTTTTATCACTTTCAATTTATCAACTAAATTGCTTGAGGACAAGCAAAGGTTTAAGCTTGGGGGAGTTGATACGTCTCCAACGTATCTACTTTTCCAAACACTTTTGCCCTTGTTTTGGACTCTAACTTGCATGATTTGAATGAAACTAACCCGGACTGACGCTGTCTTCAGCAGAATTGCCATGATGTTGTTTTATGTGTAGAAAACGAAAGTTCTCGAAATGACTTGAAAATCCTCGGAGATAAGTTTCAGAAAATATAAAAAATACTAGCAAAAGATGAAGACCAGGGGGCCCACACCTTGTCCACGAGGGTGGGGGGTGCGCCCACCCCCTCTGGGCGCGCCCCCCTGTCTCGTGGGCCCCCTGCAGCTTCGCCGACCTCTACTCCAACTCCATATATTCCATCTCGCGGAGAAAAAAATCAGAGAGGAAGTTTCATCACGTTTTACGATATGGAGCCGCCGCCAAGCCCTAATCTCTCTCGGGAGGGCTGATCTGGAGTCCATTCGGGGCTCCAGAGAGGGGGATTCGTCGCCATCGTCATCATCAACCATCCTCCATCACCAATTTCATGATGCTCACCGTCGTGCGTGAGTAATTCTAGCGTAGGCTTGCTAGATGGTGATGGGTTGGATAAGATTTACCATGTAATCAAGTTAGTTTTGTTATGGTTTGATCCCTAGTATCCACTATGTTCTGAGATTGATGTTGCTATGACTTTGCTATGCTTAATGCTTGTCACGAGGACCCGAGTGCCATGATTTCAGATCTGAACCTGTTATGTTTTCATGAATATATGTGTGTTCTTGATCCTATCTTGCAAGTCTATAGTCACCTATTATGTGTTATGAACCGACAACCCTGAAGTGACAATAATCGGGATACTTCTTGGTGATGACCGTAGTTTGAGGAGTTCATGTATTCACTATATGTTAATGCTTTGGTCCGGTTCTCTATTAAAAGGAGGCATTAATATCCCTTAGTTTCCACTAGGACCCCGCTGCCACGGGAGGGTAGGACAAAAGATGTCATGCAAGTTCTTTTCCATAAGCACGTATGACTATATTCGGAATACGTGCCTACATTACATTGATGAATTGGAGCTAGTTCTGTGTCACCCTATGTTATAGCTATTACATGAGGAATCGCATCCGACATAATTATCCATCATTGATCCATTGCCTACGAGCTTTTCACATCTTGTGCTTCGCTTATTTACTTTTCTGTTGCTATTGTTACAATCACTACAAAACCCAAAAATATTACTTTTGCTATCCTTACCATTACTATCATACTACTTTGCTACTAAATACTTTGTTGCAGATACTAAGTTATCCAGGTGTGGTTGAATTGACAACTCAACTGCTAATACTTAAGAATATTCTTTGGCTCCCCTTGTGTCGAATCAATAAATTTGGGTTGAATACTCTACCCTCGAAAGCTGTTGCGATCCCCTACACTTATGGGTTATCATTCGGTAACCCAGAGGATAGCTCTCCGCCTCCACTATTCCGAGTTCTGTGTCAGTTCTCATGCTGTTGTTGCTTCAAAATAAAGTTGGGATCCAAGTAAGCTAAAGGGTGAGGAAACCATACTTTCTGGGTTACTTGTCGAATTTTCTGTCTTGACAAAGGCTCTGAGTCGGAGGAAATAAAAGTTACCTCTTCATCACCCGCCTGGCTGACTTCCGTGTTGTCCTAATAGCAATCAGTGTCAACAAGATAATTGAAAAAGGAGCCAAGAGAGTCAAGGTCTGCCTCCGACTCATCATCATTAAAAGCAAACAGCTCTGAGGCGGTTGATTTCTTCTTATTTTTCTTAGGGGACTTGGTCTTAGCCCTGAGTTTCTTGGCCGCTTTCTCCTTCTCTTCGTACGTCTTATTCCAAAAGGCAGATTCAGCCTTCTTAATTCGCAAGAAGATAAGGGATATGCAGATTATATAAACAATGAGCAAGGTAAATGAATTGGAGAGCTTACATATGGTGGCGGGTTAAGTTTGCAGAAGCGATTCAACCCCACTTTGCTGCAGCTCTCCAAGCTTTCCCCAAGAAGGGTCTTGGTCATGTCATTGATCGCTTTATTAGTCAAACATATTTGGCAGTGGCACTGCGGATCTTTGACATCGCCGGTATATGCGCACATTAAGCCGGGCTGATGGCTCAAAGGCATAACCCTCCAAGCAACCCAGCAACGGACCAGGTCTACGCCAGTCAACCCGTTGGCCAGCAAAGCTCTAACCTTTGAAAAGGTAGGCATATATTTGGCTCGTTCAGCAGTGGTGAGCCGGTCTGGAAGAGGGTGCTTTGGGTTGAGCCGGTGGTCACGATAACCCGGCAGAGGATTCTCTTCAGCCGGAGATGTGTCTTGGCAGTAGAACCAAGTTTGATTCCAGTCCTTAGGATGACTTGGAAGTGCAGCAGAAGGAAAAATAGTGTATCTTCGCCGTTGAATTGAGACTCCACCAAGCTCTAAGCTGGGCCCGTCTGTGAATTCAGTCTAGCGGTTCAAGTAATAATACTCTATGAAGAGTTCAATGTTGGTTTCTTCTTGAAGATACACTTCGAAGAAGACTTGGAAATTGCAGATACTTGAAACGGAATTGGGCCTAATATCTTGGGGATGGAGTTGAAAGAAATGCAGAACATCACGGAAGAATTTTGACCCGGGCGGTGAGAAGCCTCGGTTTATGTGATCAGCAAAACCGATAACATCATCTGGGTTTGGAACATGCCAGTGAATGATATTCTTTGCTCACAAGATGCTTGTTTTGACATAATCATCAAGCATTTCTTCTGTGACGATTGAAGGGACCCAGTCGCATGAAGTGACGGTCTTAGTCATGTTTGTTGTGCAAGGCCTAAAAAGAATATTAAAAGCATACTTAAACCAGCAAGGTGTAGCCGGGTTATGTCAACATTAAATTGACAGTTCAAAAAGGGATTCAGAGTTAAGTCGGCAGGCACTTGGCGGGTTACAGTTTATTATTTAAACTGCCATGAAGAGCTAATGTCTACAGATCTGGAGCAGAGCAAATTTTTTACTAAGTGCTGGAAAAACAGGTTCCGCTTATGATTTTGGATCTACAACGGTCCCGAAAATAAAAGTAATTCCTGAACCTAAAGGCTATGGCAGTGGAAGAACTTGCGAGCTCGGATCGAAATTTAGTCAGAGGGGAGTAACTGCGGTTGAGAAACAATGCTAAACTAGTGTCACGCAATCTCTGTGTTGTTTTCATATGAAAGCTACTCGTTTTAGAGGAGAAGTATGAAGAACGATGAAGAACACCGACAAACAAGTGGAAACCCTAATGCAGATCTGTTATGGAGTGAAGTTGGAACTTACTGATGCTGATGAACAGCAGAGGGGCGTCGCGTTTCTCTGGTCCGATCAGGTTAATGCAGCGGCCAGCGTGGTCGTCACTGAAGGAGGACGGGGGCGGCGGAGCTCGGTCGCAGCAAGGTCACGAGGAAGAAGATGCAGAGGCAGGGGGTAAAAGTGAAAACAGGGCGCCCCTGTCCCTATTTATAAGGGGAAAAAATGAGATGGCCGGCATGAAAATTAAGGAGACGAGATGATTAGGTTGACAAGGAAGGTGCCTCGATTCTCAAGAAGGCTATTAATGATAAGGATACTTTAAAGATATACTCGGATTTGTGCGAAATCAATACGCATGACGTCATGGCGGGTTACCAAGGTTTGCTGGTATCATGTCATGGCGGGTTACAGAGGTGCGAATGGAGCTTTCACACTGGAGTGCAGTTCTATTCAAATTAAGATGATGAAGACTGACTTGAACAAGTTCAACTCAACCTGGGCCTAATGTTGGGGATATAACTCCTAGGTATCACCCGCCCAGGAGGGGCCGAGTCATGCCTTTGATGGCTCATTATGAAGAAGTCCAAGGAAGCCCAAGGCGTGAAGATGGCGACTCATGTAGGCGGGCCTGGATAAGGCCCATGACAGGGGCCCATGAGTCGACGTATGATAACTTGTATTGTAAGATAATGATTAGTTACAAGCCGGTCACGATGTATGAGCCGATCGGGATTCTGTAAGCCGCCTGGCCTCGACCTGTATATATAAAGATGAGACCCGGCGGGAGGTTAACTCAAGAAACAAGCAATCGAAAGCTAGGTCCAGCGTATTCGCTCCCTGGTAATCGAAACCCAAGCAATACAATCTAAAGTAGGAGTAGGCTTTTACCTCCACCGTGAAGGGGCCGAACCTGGGTAACTCTTTGTGTCTTTTGTCCGATTCAACACCTTCAATCTAACCTAGGTGCAATGGCTCCACACCTAAATCATTTCACTAGGACATCTGTCGTGACAAAACCACAACACTCTCCATAATGCACATGCATATAACTCCACTCCACTGCATCATCATTTCCAGCTGAACCAACTCAATAATCCAAGTGCATCGTCATTTCCTACCGAACAAGGAATCATGAGATGCACATGCGTGCGGCTATCATAGGAAAATCTCTTAGCATGGACTTGAAACGGTTCCTATGCAATAGAAGCAAGCCGGCATTACATCCACAAAACATCCACTTTGAGCAAGCAGGCTTCACGATCAGTTGCATATTTTTTTCCAATTTAGCATAGCATACGTCTTTTTCTGCTAAAAATAAAGCCTGCCTCTCACTCGTACCCAACACTATATCTGAAACCGTGCATGTTTCTGGATTTGCTCTACTATGTGATATCTGAGTCTGGCTAACTCATTTGCATAAACAGCCAAACAGGGATATACTTCACTTTTCGTACCACTCTACCTTGTAGCAGATGAGCGTGTATTTCCTTTGACACGCACACGGAGAGAGAAAGTGTGTATTTCACTTCACCGTAGAAGACCAATAAACCTGTCACCGAGAGATACAAAAATATCCCTGTAAAAGAAGCTTGGAGAAAGGCAATTAGATTGAAATCAGTGCCAGCATTCTTCTTTGGACGCCGATACGTGCTACTGGTAGTATAGGTGCAGGCTTCATGATTTGGAAAACGAAATGTATATAGGTGCTTGGGGCCACAGCCCGTACTGGTAGGACGTGGTACCGTCAGGTAAAACCTAGGCCTGGTTGCTCGCTGGTCAACCTCGGTCGGCGCGGACGTGGCACGCCCATTCTGCGACACATACGAGGACGACAGGTCACGCGCATCCACTGGTGCTCTATGTCGACGGCACGTAGGGCTGGCAGATAAAGCCAACTAATTCCACTGCCGCTGACTGCTGACAACCGACAGCAACATTAACGTGATCAAGCGATTTAGATCATCTCTAATAGGCGCCCAAGGCGCCCAACACGCGGCGCCCTAAAATCTGATTTGCGTCGCGCGCAACGTCAGGTTTGATGCGGCGCGCAGCGCTGGCTCCCGCAGTCGCGTTACAATGCAGCACGCGCAGTTCCAGCAGTGCGCTAAAATGCAGTGCGTGCGAGCAGCCGCGCATCCATATTTGTTGCATTTTTTACACAACACATTCAACACACAAAACAAAGACATGGCATATAATTTTTAAATCACAAACATCATTCACAACCAAGTTTGAATGAATAATTTAATTTATTACAACTCATCAAACAAATAGTATTTTGAAAAATACAACAAATAGTTCAACAATACAACATCAAACGCATAAATCATGATGATCTTGGGGGGCCATTCCAAGCCCACCACTCCTTAATGAGATTCTTCTTGAGTTCATTATGCGTTGCCGAGCGTCGTATGGCATGATAAGAGGCAATAAAACGGGCCATCCTTTCAGCCCTCCGCCGCACTCGCGCGGGATATCCCAAGAGCTCATACTGAGAGTAGTCTATATCTTGGCCACGCTCATTCTCGATGATCATGTTGTGTATGATCACACAAGCATGCATTATGTACCAAACCATCTTCTGATCCCAAAATCTAGCCGGTCCTCTCACAATAGCAAATTGTGCTTGCAAAATTAATCTCAAAAGCTCTTTCCACATCTTTTCTAGCCGCCGCGTGAGCATTTTGGAAATCAAGATATTTCTTACCTTTCGGTTTTTTCAACGGCTTCACAAATGTTTGCCAATTTGGGTAGATGACATCCGCAAGATAGTAGCCATGGTTGTATGTACGACCATTAGCTATAAATTGCATTGGTGGCAGTTCACCATTTGCAATCTTACTCATCAGTGGTGACCGGTTGACAACGTTGATGTCATTCAAAGATCCAGGCATTCCAAAAAAACATGTCAAATCCAAGTCTCGTGATCGGCCACCGCTTTAAGGATTATAGTGGAACCCTTTTTTTGTCAGTGGAATTGTCCATGTCATGCCTTTGGACAATTCTTCCAACTCCAATGCATGCAATCTATTGAGCCAAGCATACCTAGGAACCCGCGAGCTTTGCTCATCTCCAATAGCCTTGCGACATCTTCAGCATTGGGAGTTCTCAAGTACTCCGGGCTAAATACTTGCACAATTCCGACTGCGAAGCACTTGACACACATGATGGCTTGGCTCTCACCCATGGCCAAGTGGCCATCAACTAGATCAGCCAGAATATTGTATGCCAACATACGCAAAGTGGTTGTCACCTTCTGAAAGGTGCTATGCCCGAGCTCTCCGGCGGCATTCGTCCTCTGCTGAAAAAACCGGTCATGGCTCGCTAGTTTCTTTGCAATGCGCCTGAACAACTGGGTGCTCATCCTAAACCGGCGACGAAAGTACGACTCGAGGTATGTGGGATTCTCCACAAAATAGTGCCTCATCAATCTGTTATGGGTATCAATCCTATCCCTCCAAATTTTTTGCCGATCCATAACCGAACCACCGTGCTTCGGTTTTTTATTGATGTGCATAGGTAGTATCGTTGCAAGACCCTCCTCCTCTTCCATATCAGATTCTTCTTCAGAAGAGTCATAGCCCAAACTCATCTAAAATGTCAAAAACTAGGCTATAAACAACATGCACCAAATTTCATGCAAAAATATGGAAGTTGGAAGCAATACATACCTTGCGGGCCTTTTGTCGAACACCTTGTGGGCGCCAAAGCGGCGGTGGGCGGCCGGGCGCTGTTCGTCGAAGGCTGTCGCGCGCGACATCCGGCGCTGACTAGAGAGAGAGAGGGACGAAGCCGCGGCCGCACGGGAAGAGACCGGGGAAGCGTCGGAACGGTCGCCGGAAAAAATAGGGTGGCGCGGGGCGGCGGAGGCAGCGCGGTTGAATGGGTAGGTGGAGTTGCGAGCGAGCGCTCGAGAGTCCAGCACGCGGGAGCGGGCGAAGCGGCGCGCAATGGTGTTTCCGCCCGCGCGCTGAATTACATATGCCGCGTGCGCGGTTTTTACGCTTCTGGTGGAGCGTCGGAAACGATAGCGCACGCTAAAACCATTACTTTTTCCGCGTGGCGCGTTTATAGCGCGCCTGTTGGAGATGCTCTTACTACTGCTACTTAGCAGTAATTTACTTTTTCCTGATACTACTACTACACTATACCATTATTATGATATACAGGAGTACTTGATTAAGTTGATGTTTACAACACATATCGAAGCAGGAGTACAACAACAAACGTACCTGATGCTCCTTCATTGCATATTGACGATGAGTATCAATTTAAGTAGGTAATATAATCAGCTCGTACAGGTAGTTTTTCTTTAGAGGATGACCCCTGCACTCTGCATCTAGAAAACGCATGCGGCCATTTTATTGATTATTTTCGATGACCTTACAAAGTAGAACAATAATATGCCTGAAACCGTCATCTTTGCAATATCTGCCGCTACTTTTTATCCATATGATGAAGGGGTGCAAGTTGGGTCACATATCCAAACCTGTCACCTAAGCCTAACATCTAAAGCCGGAGGCCTCGATTGAGCCATCTACCGGGTCCGGGGCACAAACCGGTCCGACGCACACACATGTGTCGTCGCCGCCATCTTTCACTGGTCCATCTTCACAGCTGATTGAGGTATCAACCTTGGCAGGTCCTCCGCCATTGACGCCAAACGACGACCTCCACCTACGCGAGCCTTGGCTGGTCCTCCGCCATCGATGCCACCACGATGCCAAACGACGACCTCCACCTACGCGAGCCCATCAACAAGCAACGGATGTAGATCCATGCTAGGATAGGTCCGCACCACCGTTGTTGCCCACCAACCACAAGCGCCACCCAACCTCGGGGTTCCCAAAGTGACGCCTTCAAGAAGGGAACGGCGCCGTGAGCGCCGCCGCCGCCCAACAAAGTTAGGGCTTTCACCCGGAGACCTAGGGAAAGAGGAAGTGAGGAGATCAGTCCATACCGACGCCTCCAACGAGGGGAACGGCGCCCTCAGGTGTCGTCGTCGGCACGACCAGTCATGGCCGGCCAGGGGTTTCGCCCGAACTAGATCCCCGCCACCAGCAGCACCTCCTGTACATAATCAGCGACCAAGGGAAGCGCGGTCCGACCATGCTAGCACGTACGCCAAACAGGGGAGAAGGGGAGGCGCCAGATCGCGCGCACCGACCGCCGCAGAAGCCGCCAACGACCACCGAGATCCCGCCGCCAGCGCGGCCAGGACGCCAGATTCACCGCCCGCACGGTTGCTCGCCGGAGCCTATCGTGCCTCGCCAAAGGATCCGCCGCTCCAGATCCAGGGCTCCCCACACAAAGGCAGGGCAGCCGAGGCCCCGCCGCCACCATCCTTGGCGCCCCGGGCTTGCCCGGCGGCTGCCTCAGGCGGCGGCGAGGTAGGGAGGGGGCCGCGGCGGCACGGCTAGGGTTCCCCGCCGCCGCAGGGGGAGGCGACTCGGGGGTCGTGGGACGGCTCTTTGGGTGCGACTCACATACACACACAAACACACATCTTGTACACGTAGTACATCCCTTCTTGTCAAGGTACGAAAACGTTGAAGCAGGGAGGGTCACTCACCTTATCCACGGTCTCTAGATAGGTTGCTAACTAATCTTTCTTTCCGTCTACTGGAGTACTACCAAAGATCTGCGTGACAGTGAGGCTTGAGGATCGCACCTACTGTTTCGTCATCAGCCACACTTTGTGTGCCCTTAATTTTTTTCTGAAATGACGTGTGCCCTTAATTAATCAGTGCCGATCGATCATCAAAAGGCCAAAACTCTCACTATTTGTTTTTGTCCGTCCCGTTTGATTGAATCCAAAAGCCGCGCCCTTTCTCACCCTGGATGACTCATCATACCGCCCAAAACTTGTAAAGATCAGGCGGGTGGATATCTTTTGTCAGAAAAAGCCAGAGCAAAAATTGCACGACCATGATCAATTGATGGGCCCGCTCTGCCCTGTTCATCGTCATACGGATGGATGTACCCCTGCCACATGTGCCGGCTTTGTGTCGCATGTTGCGCCCCATATGTTTATGTCCACTCAACTGACAAGTCATCCGCAAAAATAAAACAAAAATGACAAGTTAGGTCCATTCTTCTTGCCATTGGCTCATGGTTCTGGAGCTCTAATCTCAATTTTTTCTGACCAACTTGTTAAGCTAGTACTCCTCGTCTTCACTTTCGAACCTAAGAGAGCGCCAAAATAACTCAAATGCGCATGGGCGAGCCATTGCACATGATCTGATCTATACGGAGCAATCCAAGCTGCATCGTTTCCTCTGCCAATCAACGGGCCATGGGATGATGCACATGCGTGCGGCTATTCCGGGCATCCTTCGGCATGTGGACTCCAAATTCGTTCGGATGCAACGGAAGCAAACCGGTGGATACACTCCACCGCTGGAAACCCCACTCTCGGCCGGTGGATTCGTTCTGGAAACGAAATCTGGGGAGCAAGCTGCGACAGGCTCTCGAAATCAGCTGCACGTTATTTCCAATTTAGCACGTATCCATTTTTCTGATAAGAGGAGGCTGCCAGGGTGCCTCCGCCCAGTTTCGCAGCTGAGATGCTGCACAATGTTACTGGATTTGTTCCACCTGATATTTAGGGCTGAACAATTCTTGTCTGCATAATAAAAAGAATGCATGCAAGATTTTTACCATTCTTTAAAAAAAAATTACATTTTAAGGGTATTTGTCTTAAGCCGACTCAGAAAAAATTTCAGTTCCAATCCACATCATCTCACCGTCCGTTGCCGTCACGGTCGTCCTGCATGCTCTCCGGCTACCTCAGCCTCGCTGCCCCGCATCCTTTCCCCCCTCCCCCTCCCCCCCCCCCTCCCTCTCTCGCGCCCGCACCCGACAAATTGAATTGAGCTGATTGAAAAATAATCAACATGATATTTTGAAAATATTTGTGTTTCCCTTGGGACCAGAGTTGGCCAGGTGGGCCAGGGCGCGTAGTGGGAACCAAATCTTAACTTCGATTTCTCATAAACGATGATTTCCACCGTTTCAAAAAGCAATTTTTTGGTAGATTTTTATATCTTTTTTCTTATAAAAAAAACCTCCTCGCCGATTTTCATTATAGAAACCGCCATCAAATTGTTGTGTAACCGGTTTCGAGCTCCGATTCCTGACATCCGGTGATGTCCACCGTTTTAAAAAATCTTCTTTTTGTCAGATTGTTGTGTACCTGACATGTCTTCCTCATCCCGTCCTTATGAACCATCAGGGTTCTTCTTGATGCGCCCGAAACTTGTAGCATTTCGCCACGGTTAAAATCAACAAATTTTGCCACCAATTTTCAAACACAAGATGATGTCCGGGGGATCAATCATAGAGGCGTGCAACCACCACACTGCTGAAAGGAAAAGAAAAACCACACCCATCCTAACCCTTCCAAATTACTAATATAATATAATTACCCGATAGTAACACTCTCAAAGTCCCAAATCATCATGTGGTCATGCTTCCCCTTGGCCCAAAAATCCCAAAACTGATCAGTGGATTGCTACTACGTAGACGTAGACAGTAGACCGAAGCCGTATATACGGACGAAAGCAACCGCCCAAATACTACTGCTACGGATATGGACACCGCCGCGTACACGTGACCCACACTCTGCTTCCGCTTCTTCTGCTGCCGTTGCTGCTGCTCCTCAGCTCGCTAAAAGCCAGCCCAATCCCCTCCCCTCTCTCTCCCCCACGCCCACACCAAACGGCAGCACCAGTAGCAGAGCCAGAGAGAGAGAGGACAAGAAGCAGGGGACCTCCGAGGAGCAGAGCGGAGCCAAGAAAGAGGCTCGGAGAGAGTCGTCGGAGGAGGAAGAAGGCGAGGATGCACGGCGGCGGGTCGAAGATGCTGGGGGTGGTGAACTTCATCACCTTCCTGGCGTCGATCCCGGTGCTGGGGGGCGGCATCTGGCTGGCGTCCCGGGCCAACACCACCGACTGCATCCGCTTCCTGCAGTGGCCCATCATCATCATCGGCCTCGCCGTCATGGTCGTCTCCCTCATGGGCTTCGCCGGCGCCTGCTACCGCCAGACCTGGCTCCTCCGCATCTACCTCTTCGCCATGTTCTTCATCGTCGTCGCGCTCCTCTTCTTCATCGTCTTCGCCTTCGCCGTCACGGACCGCGGGGAGGGCCAGGTGGTCATGAACCGCCGCTTCCTCGAGTACCAGCTCTCCGACTACAACGGCTGGCTCCGCAACCGCGTCGCCGACCCGGAGTACTGGGCCACCATCAGCGCCTGCCTCCGCGACGGCCGCGCGTGCGCCTCCATGCGGCGCCCCGCCCGCGACCCCAACACCGGCATGCTCGTCACCGAGCCCCCCGTCATGTTCTACGGCCGCAACCTCTCCCCGATTCAGGTCCGCCCCCCTCTCCCCTTCTCCCTCCCAAGATTCACTTCCTTCCTTGCCTCGCACACTATTTCCATGTGATTCTCGGCAATTCCCTAGTGCCAAGAAATTTGGGGATTTTTCCTGCTACAAATGTTCTTTCTTTTTGTGTGGGGGGATTTTAATGCACACTCTACTTAGGAGGATAAGCTATATCCTAGTACTAATCTTCTGTGCTTATTTCTGCAATTTGCTCTGAGTTCTCTGCTTGGATTATTGATTCAGTTTGAGTTTTCTCACACTGTTTAGGGAGGATATTCCAGTTTTCTGCTACTTGGTAGTACCATGTGGATCTCGAGAGGAACCTTGCTTGCCCCCTTTACCATCAGCCCCCCTTTTGCTTATTAGCAAGTCATGCCCGACCTTTGAGAAAAATTGTTAATCCTGCAACCTTTTCGCTTCTCCCTGATTTGGGGCAAAACCAGCTAGGAGAGAAAAACAACTAATTAGCAGCCTCCCATCCGATACTCCATTAAGCACCTTTCCCCAAAAGCAGTCTTTTTTAGCTTTAATTGGTTCGTCCATGGAATTGCAATTGCTTGACATCACAGAAAAAGGATCTTCGCCGCGATTTTGCGATTATTCGATGCGTGCCCGTAAGCAGAGACACTTTGTGGGGGGTGATTTGGGACTCCAGATCATCAAGGATTGCTACCATCAGGCACTATGTTTGGAAAAGAAAGTGTTTAAAGGGTGTTTTCTTTGGCTGATGTGAACAACTAACACAAAGTTTGTTCTTTCTGCATGGGGCAAAGATTCTAGTAGTGCCTTAACCACTAAGGATTGACTGAATGGTCAATTTGATTCCTGGTCTATGTCAGTTGCCTTCCCTCTCCAGTCCAGGTACTACCATGAGTTGACACTATCGCGTCGCGGTGGTAATAAGTAGAATCTCCATGTGTGTGGTGATGCTGAGGATAAGGTCATTTTCCTGGCTTTTTCGGATGCCAAACCGGCATGGAGGACCAGGATATTTGTATGATTGAGGGATCAGGACGACACCATGGTGTGACCAGGACAGCCAAAAGCCAGATGCTCAGTACCACGTTTCATTTCAGAGTTGGAACTGGACAATGGAAGGTTTGCATGCATAGTTAGCTGCCTTGCTTCTTGTCCTGATGTTCTCTGTGCTGTCTTCTCCATACCTGCCAGGCTGCTTGTTCTTTTCCTCTGCTATAATCTTCCAGAGCCAATGCAATGGTTGGGAAAAATAAGAACACCACTGCCCCTGTGATTCTTTTTTCCCCCTAGGGTCCATACACTAGTAGTGCATTATGGGCTGCATCTGTATTCTAATGCAGATTAGCTGTTGCCCATGTCTGCATACATCTGATTCTATGGAGGAGTGATTATTGAATTATGGAGTCAAGTTGTGTCCAGTTTAATGCACATGGGCACACATAATTTGTAGTACAGGAGGTATCCTGCACATAAAAGCATACCTTGGGGTGGGTTCATTGTTTTTCAGATAACTGGTTGGATATGGCTTTGTTTTCTCCGGTGCACGCACATATAGGCATAGGCATGTTATGGAGCATCTCATATGTTTGGTTTTAAATTGAGCTGGTGTGGACAAAATTATGCGTGTTTGGTAATAGGATATCAAGATCAACACTATTCAATATGTGTTTGTAGCTGGTATATTTTTGTCTTCATCGGAGGTCTGGGTGGTGACAAATTGATAAATATGGTCTCCATACTGACCCAACTTCTGTACAAGTCTCATTGGGAACCATACTTAGTTTACTGCTGCAGTAGTTGTGTTCATGATGGGTGCACAAAGTATGCTTGCAGATACATTATTTTCTATGCAATTATTGTCTGTAACATTTCAATTATTTGACTGTACATTGAATCATCGAGCTAACAGTAATACAATATTGTAGTTGGAACTCATATTACATTAATGTACACCAGTATGAATGAACTTCAGTCCAGAGAGTTGAGTATTTCTGGTTAATGAATGATATGTCCACAGGCTCATCAACAAACGTTATAGTTAAGTTTCATCTTGCTCAGTTAATTGGGATCTCAAAGCTTCACCCCCAAGCTGATGACCTGTAATATTGCATCTACCCAACTTAACAACTACAATAGTCCATACAAAAATGCATTTTGTTGCCATATCCTTTTCTGTTCTGTCCATAAAGTTTTAGCTGTACAACTCATTTTGGGTCTACAGAAATGAAGTTTTCTTTATTTTGGATCTACATAAGTGAAGTTCTCAGTATGCTGTTCAGATCACTTGTGTGATTCCTCGGGATACTAACACCATTCTGTAACTGCCAATCACAGTCCGGATGCTGCAAGCCACCGACATCGTGCGCCTTCACCTACAACAACGAGACGTACTGGAGCGCGAACCCCGGCGTCCCCACCGTGGTGACCGACCCCGACTGCCTCAAATGGAGCAACGACCAGCAGACGTTGTGCTTTCAGTGCGACTCGTGCAAGGCCGGCGTCCTGGCCGGCATCAAGAAGAGCTGGCGCAAGGTGGCCATCATCAACATTGTTGTGCTCATCATCCTCATCATCGTCTACGTCGCTGGCTGCGCCGCGTTCCGCAACGCCAAGAGGGACGACAACGACGAGTCGTACGGCATGGCCAGGATGACCAAGTCCCGGCCGAGCAGGTTCCAGTTCTAGACCTCAGGCGAAAAACCGGGAAAACCTTTGACTGTACAAAAGGCCACTCACTGTGGGTGGTGGTGTTAAGACTTTGGCCTGAACTATATTTCTTGCTGAACTGTGTGGATGATGATGATGATCACCCTGTAGTGGGTGGTGTGGAAGGGAAGGTGTTCTTGGACCGAATGTTTGGTGTGGTGTTTGGGTTCTGTGGTGTTTAGGGTAGGTCTATTCTGTATTTGGTGGTACAAGATGAGGTCTGCAAGGAACAGAAGGGGCTGTCTCATTTTAGGATTGTATTGTTCTGCACTTGGTGATTTTGATCTGTCATCTTCCTTACTAGTTCATGCTATTATTATGATTGCCATCACTCTCAATATATTATGTTTTTTTTAGACAAACTCAATATATCATGTGCAGTATAGAGGTTTGTGTTAGAATCACTTTGGATCGGATAGGTTAGATCAATCCGGTAGTCCTACCTTCTCCTTGGGTTGAAGAGCTCGAGCCGGTTCCGGCCATGGCGAAGTAGTGGCCGGAGATAGCAGGGAGATGGCGGCGGTGGTGTGCTTCCCGTGAGCGCACCGCGCTAATCCTAGATCGGTAAGGTGTGCTGGTGGGGTTTGTGGCAGCGATTAACCTCATAGCTCGTGCCCCGGCCCCTACCTCTGTTTATATAGTGCGGGTCACAGGGGCCCATCAACCATGGTTTGGTTGGCGCTCTCGACCAGGGCGCGAGACAAGGGCCTGTTCGACCCGTTGGGCTCGAACGGGAGAGAGATCAACCTAACATTTTCTTCCTTAATCTCAACTTTACTTTTAACCTTATACTTTGTTTCATCGCATATTGGTACATAGAGCATGTTTCATCGTCACTGCTTAATTGCCGAGAGAGATCAACCTAACATTTTCTTCCTTAATCTCAACTTTACTTTTAACCTTATACTTTGTTTCACCGCATATTGGTACATAGAGCATGTTTCATCGTCACTGCTTAATTGCCGATAGAATCATACATCTACTGTTGGAAATATGCCCTAGAGGCAATAATAAATTAGTTATTATTATATTTCCTTGTTCATGATAATCGTTTATTATCCATGCTATAATTGTATTGATAGGAAACTCAGATACATGTGTGGATACATAGACAACACCATGTCCCTAGTAAGCCTCTAGTTGACTAGCTCGTTAATCAATAGATGGTCACGGTTTCCTGACCATGGACATTGGATGTCATTGATGACGGGATCACATCATTAGGAGAATGATGTGATGGACAAGACCCAATCCTAAGCCTAGCACAGAGATCATGTAGTTCGTATGCTAAAGCTTTTCTAATGTCAAGTATATTTTCCTTAGACCATGAGATTGTGCAACTCCCGGATACCGTAGCAATGCTTTGGGTGTACCAAACGTCACAACGTAACTGGGTGACTATAAAGGTGCACTACAGGTATCTCCGAAAGTGTCTGTTGGGTTGGCACGAATCGAGACTGGGATTTGTCACTCCGTGTGACGGAGTGGTATTTCTGGGCCCACTCGGTAGGACATCATCATAATGTGCACAATGTGACCAAGGGGTTGATCACGGGATGGTGTGTTACGGAACAAGTAAAGAGACTTGCCGGTAACGAGATTGAACAAGGTATCGGGATACCGACGATCGAATCTCGGGCAAGTACTATACCGCTAGACAAAGGGAATTGTATACGGGATTGATTGAGTCCTTGACATCGTGGTTCATCCGATGAGATCATCGTGGAACATCTGGGAGCCAACATGGGTATCCAGATCCCGCTGTTGGTTATTGACCGGAGAACGTCTCGGTCATGTCTACATGTCTCCCGAACCCGTAGGGTCTACACACTTAAGGTTCGATGATGCTAGGGTTATAAAGGAAGTTTGTATGTGGTTACCGAATGTTGTTCGTAGTCCCGGATGAGATCCCGGATGTCACGAGGAGTTCCAGAATGGTCCGGAGGTAAAGATTTATATATGGGAAGTCCTATTTTGGCCACCGAAAATGTTCGGGATTTTTCGGTATTGTACCGAGAAGGTTCTAGAAGGTTCTGGAGTGGGGCCCACCTGCATGGGGGGACCCACATGAACGTGGGTAGTGGGGGCAAGGCCCCACACCCCTGGTCAAGGCGCACCAAGATCCCCCCTTAGAAGGAATAAGATCATATCCCGAAGGGATAAGATGAAGATCCCTAAAAAAAAGGGGGGGGGGTAACAATCGGTGGGGAAGGAAATGATGGGATTTCTTTCCTCCCACCTTGGCCAACGCCCCAATGGACTTGGAGGGCAAGAAACCAGCCCCTCCACCCCTATATATAGTGGGGAGGCGCATGGGAGCTTCACACGAAGTTCTGGCGCAGCCCTCCCCCTCTCCCAAGTCCTCCTCCTCTCCCGCGGTGCTTGGCGAAACCCTGCAGGATTGCCACGCTCCTCCACCTCCACCACGCCGTCGTGCTGCTGCTGGATGGAGTCTTCCTCAACCTCTCCCTCTCTCCTTGCTGGATCAAGGCATGGGAGACGTCACCGGGCTGTACGTGTGTTGAACGCGGAGGTGCCGTCCGTTCGGCACTAGGATCTCCGGTGATTCGGATCACGACGAGTACGACTCCTTCAACCCCGTTCTCTTGAACGCTTCCGCTTAGCGATCTACAAGGGTATGTAGATGCACTCTCCTTCCCCTCGTTGCTGGTTTCTCCATAGATAGATCTTGGTGACACGTAGGAAAATTTTGAATTTCTGCTACGTTCCCCAATAGTGGCATCATGAGCTAGGTCTATGCGTAGATTCTTTGCACGAGTAGAACACAAAGTAGTTGTGGGCATTGATTTTGTTCAATATGCTTACCGTTACTAGTCCAATCTTGTTTCGATGGTATTCTGGGATGAAGCGGCCCGGACCGACCTTACACGTACACTTACGTGAGACAGGTTCCACCGACTAACATGCACTTGGTGCATAAGGTGGCTAGCGGGTGCCATTCTCTCCCACTTTAGTCGGAACGGATTCGATGAAAAGGGTCCTTATGAAGGGTATATAGCAATTGGCATATCACGTTGTGGTTTTGCGTAGGTAAGAAACGTTCTTGCTAGAAACCCATAGCAGCCACGTATAATATGCAAACAATAATTAGAGATGTCTAACTTGTTTTTGCAGTGTATGCTATGTGATGTGATATGGCCAAAAAAGAATGTGATGAATGATATGTGATGTATGAGATTAATCATGTTCTCGTAATAGGAATCACGACTTGCATGTCGATGAGTATGACAACCGGCAGGAGCCATAGGAGTTGTCTTTATTTATTGTATGACCTGCGTGTCATTGAACAACGCCATGTAATTACTTTACTTTATTGCTAACCGGTAGCCATAGTAGTAGAAGTAATAAGTTGGCGAGACAACTTCATGGAGACACGATGATGGAGATCATGATGATGGAGATCATGGTGTCATGCCGGTGACGATGATGATCATGGAGCCCCGAAGATGGAGATCAAAATGAGCAAAATGATATTGGCCATATCATGTCACTTTTTGATTGCATGTGATGTTTATCATGTTTATGCATCTTATTTGCTTAGGACGACGGTAGTAAATAAGATGATCCCTCATTAAAATTTCAAGAAAGTGTTCCCCTAACTGTGCACCGTTGCGAAAGTTCGTCGTTTCGAAGCACCACGTGATGATCGGGTGTGATAGATTCTTACGTTCACATACAACGGGTGTAAGCCAGATTTACACACGCGAAACACTTAGGTTGACTTGAAGAGCCTAGCATGTACAGACATGGCCTCGGAACACAAGAGACCGAAAGGTCGAGCATGAGTCGTATAGTAGATATGATCAACATGAAGATGTTCACCGATGATGACTAGTCCGTCTCACGTGATGATCGGACACGGCCTAGTTGACTCGGATCATGTAATCACTTAGATGACTAGAGGGATGTCTATCTGAATGGGAGTTCATAAGATGAACTTAATTATCCTGAACATAGTCAAAAGATCTTTGCAAATTATGTCGTAAGCTCGTGTTTTAGTTCTACCGTTTTAGATATGTTCCTAGAGAAAATTTAGTTGAAAGTTGATAGTAGCAATTATGCGGACAGTAGAAAGCTTATGTCCTTAATGCACCGCTCAGTGTGCTGAACCCCAAACGTCGTTTGTGGATGTTGTGAACATCAGACATACACGTTTTGATAACTACGTGATAGTTCAGTTAAACGGTCTAGAGTTGAGGCACCAAAGACGTTTTTTGAAACGTCGCGGAACATATGAGATGTTTCGAGGGCTGAAATTGAGATTTCAGGCTCGTGCCCACGTCAAGAGGTATAAGACCTCCGACGATTTTCTTAGCCTGCAAACTAAGGGAGAAAAGCTTGATCGTTGAGCTTGTGCTCAGATTGTCTGAGTGCAACAATCACTTGAATCGAGTGGGAGTTGATCTTCCAGATGAGATAGTGATTTTTCTCCAAAGTCATTGCCACCAAGCTGCTAGAGCTTCGTGATGAACTATAACATATCAGGGATAGATATGATGATCCTTGAGGTATTCGCGATGTTTGACACCGCGAAAGTAGAAATCAAGAAGGAGCATCAATTGTTGATGGTTGGTGAAACCACTAGTTTCAAGAAGGGCAAGGGCAAGAAGGGATACTTCATGAAACGGCAAATCAGCTGCTGCTCTAGTGAAGAAACCCAAGGTTGAACCCAAACCCGAGACTAAGTGCTTCTGTAATAAGGGGAACAGCCACTGGAGCAGAATTACCCTAGATACTTGGTAGATGAGAAGGCTGGCAAGGTCGATAGAAGTATATTGGATATACATTATTTTAATGTGTACTTTACTAGTGCTCCTAGTAGCACCAGGGTATTAAGATACCGGTTCGGTTGCTAAGTGTTAGTAACTCGAAATAAAAGAGCTACGGAATAAACGGAGGCTAGCTGAAGGTGAGCTGACGATATGTGTTGGAAGTGTTTCCAAGTTTGATGTGATCAAACATCGCACGCTCCCTCTACCATCAAGATTAGTATTAAACCTAAATAATTGTCATTTGGTGTTTGCGTTGAGCATAGACATGATTGGATTATGTCTATCGCAATACGGTTATTCATTTAAGGAGAATAATGGTTACTCTATTTATTTGAATAATACCTTCAATGGTCTTGCACCTAAAGGAATGGTTTATTGAATCTCGAAGTGATACACATTTTTCATGCCAAAAGATATAAGATAGTAATGATAGTACCACTTACTTGTGGCACTGCCATGTAAATCATATTGGTATAAAACGCATGAAAAAGCTCCATGTTGATGGATCTTTGGACTCACTCGTTTTTGAAAAGTTTGAGACATGCAAACCATGTCTATTGGTATGTACGCATGAAGAAACTCCATGCAGATGGATCATTTGGACTCACTTGATTTTGAATCACTTGAGATATGCGAATCATACCACATGGGCAAGATGACTAAAAAGCCTCGTTTTCAGTAAGATGGAACAAGAGAGCAACTTGTTGGAAGTAATACATTTTGATGTGTGTTGTCCAATGAGTGTCGAGGCACGCAGTGGATATCGTTATGTTCTTACTTCACAGATGATTTGAGTAGATGCTAAGTGTATTTACTTGATGAAACACAAGTCTGAATCATTGAAAGGTTCAAGTAATTTCAGAGTGAAGTTGAAGATCATCGTGACAAGAGGATAAAATGTCTATGATATGATCATAGAGATGAGTATCTGAGTTATGAGCTTTGGCATGCAATTAAGACATTGTGAGAATTGTTTCACAATTAATACCGCCTGGAACACCATAGTGTGATGGTGTGTCTGAACATCATAGTTGCACCCTATTGGATATGGTGCGTACCATGATGTCTCTTATCGAATTACCACTATCGTTCATGGGTTAGGCATTAGAGACAACCACATTCACTTTAAAATAGGGCACCACGTAATTCCGTTGAGACGACACTGTTTGAACTATGGTTTGGAGAAACCTAAGTTGTCGTTTCTTAAAAGTTTGGGGCTGCGACGCTTATGTGAAAAAGTTTCAGGTTGATAAGCTCGAACCCAAAGCGGATAAAATTCATCTTCATAGGACACCCAAAACAGTTGGGTACACCTCCTAATTCAAATCCGAAAGCAATAGGGATTGTTTCTTGAATCGGGTCCTTTCTCAAGGAAAGGTTTGTCTCGAGAATTGAGTGGGAGGATGGTGGAGACTTGATGAGGTTATTGAACCGTCACTTCAACTAGTGTGTAGCAGGGCACAAGAAGTTGTTCCTATGGCGCCTACACCAATTTAAGTAGAAGCTTATGATAGTGATCATGAAGTTTCGGATCAAGTCACTACCGTACCTCGTAGGGTGACAAGGATGTGTACTACTTCAGAGTGGTACAGTAATCCTGTCTTGAAGGTCATGTTGCTAGACAACAATGAACCTACGAGCTATGGAGAAGCGATGTTGGGCCCAAATTCCAACAAATGGTTAGAAGCCATGAAATCCGAGATAGGATCCATGTATCATAACAAAGCATGGACTTTGCTGGACTTGCCCGATGATCGGCAAGCCATTGAGATAAATGGATCTTTAAGAAGAAGACGAACGTGGACGGTAATGTCACCGTCTATGAAGCTCGACTTGTGGCGAAGAGTTTTTCACAAGTTCAAAGAGTTGACTACGATGAGATTTTCTCATTCGTAGCGATGCTTAAGTCCGTCGGAATCATGTTAGCATTAGCTGCATTTATGAAATCTGGCAAATGGATGTCAAAACGAGTTTCCTTACCAGTTTTCGTAAGGAAAGGTTGTATGTGATACAATCAGAAAGGTTTTGTCGATCCTAAGGATGCTAAAAGGTATGCTAGCTCCAGCGATCCTTCCATGGACTGGAGTAAGCATCTCGGAGTTGGAATATGCACTTTGATAAGATGATCAATGATTTTAGGTTTATACAAAGTTTTTGAGAAACTTGTATTTCCAAAGAAGTGAGTGGGAGCACTATAGAATTTCTGATGAGTATATGTTGTTGACATATTGATGATCAGAAATGATGTAGAATTTCTGGAAAGCATATATGGTTATTTGAAAGATGTTTTTCAGTAGAAAACCTGGATTAAGCTACTTGAACATTGAGCATCGAGATCTATAAGGATAGATCAAAATGCTTAATAATACTTTCAAATGAGCACGTACCTTGACATGATCTTGAAAGTGTTCAAGATGGATCAGTCAAAGAAGGAGTTCTTGCCTGAGTTGTAAGGTACGAAGTTAAGACTTAAAGCTCGACCACGGCAGAAAAGAGAGAAAGGACGAAGGTCGTCCCCTATGCTTTAGACGTAGGCTCTACAGTATGCTATGCTAAGTACCGCACCTGATGTGTGCCTTGCCACATGTCTGGCAAGAGGGTACAAAGGTGATCAAGGAGTGGATCACCAGATAGCGGTCAAAATTATCCTTAGAGGAATAAGGATTTGTTTCTCGATTATGGAGGTGATAAAGAGTTCGGCGTAAAGGGTTACGACGATGCAAGCTTTAACACCTATCCGAATGACTCTGAGTAGCAAACCGGATACATATAGTGGAGCGACCATTTGGAATAGCTCCAAGTGGAGCATGGAAGCAGCATTCACAATATGACCTAGAGATTTGCGAGGTACATACGGATCTGAATGTTGCAGACCCATTGACTAAAAACTTCTCTCACAAGCAAAACATGATCAAACTCCAGAACTCATTGAGTCTTAATCACATGATGATGTGAACTAGTTTAATGACACTAGTAAACTCTTTGGATGTTGGTCACATGGCGATGTGACGTGTGAGTGTTAATCGCATGGCGATGTGAACTAGATTATTGACTCTAGTGCAAGTGGGAGACTGTTGGAAATATGCTCTAGAGGCAATAATAAATTAGTTATTATTATATTTCCTTGTTCATGATAATCGTTTATTATCCATGTTATAATTGTATTGATAGGAACTCAGATACATGTGTGGATACATAGACAACACCATGTCCCTAGTAAGCCTCTAGTTGACTAGCTCGTTAATCAATAGATGGTCACGGTTTCCTAACCATGGACATTGGTTGTCATTGATGACGGGATCACATTATTAGGAGAATGATGTGATGGACAAGACCCAATCCTAAGCCTAGCACAGAGATCGTGTAGTTCGTATGCTAAAGCTTTTCTAATGTCAAGTATCTTTTCCTTAGACCATGAGATTGTGCAACTCCCGAATACCGTAGGAATGCTTTGGGTGTACCAAACATCACAACGTAACTGGGTGACTATAAAGGTGCACTATAGGTATCTCCGAAAGTGTCTGTTGGGTTGGCACGAATCGAGACTGGGATTTGTCACTCCGCATGACGGAGAGGTATCTCTGGGCCCACTCGGTAGGACATCATCATAATGTGCACAATGTGACCAAGGGGTTGATCACGGGATGGTGTGTTACAGAACGAGTAAAGAGACTTGCCGGTAACGAGATTGAACAAGGTATCGGGATACCGACGATCGAATCTCGGGCAAGTACTATACCGCTAGACAAAGGAAATTGTATACGGGATTGATTGAGTCCTTGACATCATGGTTCATCCGATGAGATCATCGTGGAACATGTGGGAGCCAACATGGGTATCCAGATCCCGCTGTTGGTTATTGACCGGAGAACGTCTCGGTCATGTCTACATGTCTCCCGAACCCGTAGGGTCTATACACTTAAGGTTCGATGACGCTAGGGTTATAAAGGAAGTTTTTATGTGGTTACCGAATGTTGTTCGGGGTCCCGGATGAGATCCCGGATGTCACGAGGAGTTCCGGAATGGTCCGGAGGTAAAGATTTATATATGGGAAGTCCTATTTTGGCCATCGAAAATGTTCGGGATTTTTCGGTATTGTACCGGGAAGGTTCTAGAAGGTTCCGGAGTGGGGCCCACCTGCATGGGGGGACCCACATGAACGTGGGTAGTGGGGGCAAAGCCCCACACCCCTGGTAAAGGCGCACCAAGATCCCCCCTTAGAAGGAATAAGATCATATCCCGAAGGGATAAGATCAAGATCCCTAAAAAGGGGGGGGGTAACAATCGGTGGGGAAGGAAATGATGGGATTTCTTTCCTCCCACCTTGGCCAACGCCCCAATGGACTTGGAGGGCAAGAAACCAGCCCCTCCACCCCTATATATAGTGGGGAGGCGCATGGGAGCTTCACACGAAGTTCTGGCGCAGCCCTCCCCCTCTCCCAAGTCCTCCTCCTCTCCCGCGGTGCTTGGCGAAGCCCTGCAGAATTGCCACGCTCCTCCACCACCACCACGCCATCGTGCTGCTGCTGGATGGAGTCTTCCTCAACCTCTCCCTCTCTCCTTGCTGGATCAAGGCATGGGAGACGTCACCGGGCTGTACGTGTGTTGAACGCGGAGGTGCCGTCCGTTCGGCACTAGGATCTCCGGTGATTTGGATCACGACGAGTACGACTCCTTCAACCCCATTCTCTTGAACGCTTCCGCTTAGCGATCTACAAGGGTATGTAGATGCACTCTCCTTCCCCTCATTGCTGGTTTCTCCATAGATAGATCTTGGTGACACGTAGGAAAATTTTGAATTTCTGCTACGTTCCCCAACATCTACAACATACGTTCTGTTCAGAGACAAATTTTGTTTGTTTTGGGCCTATCCAGAAATCATAGGCTTTCCCTTAAACCCATGCCGGCTAAGTGTTCCTTGAACACATTGGGTGGTAAGCCTTTCGTTAGTGGATCCGCAAGCATATCCTTTGTCCTTATATGCTCGAGACTTATAGTTTGATCCTATATTTTATCTTTCACAACATAATACCTTATCTCTATTGTTTTGGCAGCATTACTCGACTTGTTGTGAGTGTAAAATACTGCGGGTTGGTTGTCATAGTACATATTTAGTGGTTTGTGAATACAATCTACCATTTTCAAGTCGGGGATAAATTTCTTTAGCCATATCGCCTACGCCGTGGCCTCGAAGCATGCTATAAATTCTGCATACACCGTGGATGATGCAACTATCGACTGCTTGGAGCTTTTCCATGAAACAGCTCCCCCAGCGAGATTGAATATGTATCCCGACGTGGATTTTCTATCATCTCTGTCTCTCACAAAATCTGCGTCAGAATACCCTTTTACCCCTAGGGAATCACATCTCATGTATGTTAGCATTTAGTTCTTCGTGTGTTGCGCATAACGCAATGCTTTCTTTACCATCTTCCAGTGCTTTATGCCTGGATTCTCTTGATATCTACCGAGTACCCCGGTGATAAAAGCTAAGTCAGGGCGAGTGCACACTTGTGTGTACTATAAGCTGCCAACAGCCGAAGCATATGGTACTGCTTTCATTTGATCGATCTTGTACTGGTTCTTGGGACATTGGAATTTCCCAAAACTACCGCCCTTGACTATAGGAGCAGGTGTGGCTTTAACCGCATGCATATTATACTTTTTAGGAACCTTTTCTAAAAAATGCTTTCTGTGATAGTCCTAAGACTCCATTGTTCCTATCTCAGTGAATTTCTATACCCAAAATATATAATGCTTCATCAGGATCTGTTATGTCAAAATTTGAGGACAAGAACTTCTTTGTTTCTTGTAGTAGACTAACATCACTGCTAGCAAGCAGGATATCATCCACATACAAGATTAGGATAATATATTTCCCATTTTTAAACTTTGCATAAATGTAGTTATTCTCAATATTTTCTTTAAATTCAAAACTTTTAATCGTTTGATTAAACTTTAAATACCACTGTCTAGAGGCTTGCATTAATCCATAGATGGATTTCTTCAGGAGGCATCCCATATTTTCCTTGCCTTCCATGATAAAACCCATGGATTGTTTCATGTAGACATTTTCTTTTAAATCCCCGTTGAGAAATGTCGTCTTTGCATCCATTTGATGTAAATCTGAATCAAAATGAGCAACTAATGCCATTATGATTCTGAAGGAATCCTTACATGAGACAGGCGGAAATGTCTCATTGTAATCTATCCCTTTTTTGTGTAAATCCTTTTGCCACAAGTCTTGCTTTATACTTTTCTACATTTCCTTTAGAGTCACACTTAGTTTTGTAGACCCATTTATAGCCTACTGTTGTGGCTCCTTTAGGATTTTCCTCTAAGTCCCAAACATCTTTGAAACTCATCGATTTCATCTCGTCTTCCATTGCCTTCATCCACTTCGATGAATGAGGGCCTCTCATGGCTTCTTCATATGAGGTGGGCTCTTTTTCTGTATGAACTATTTCTGTGTTATAAACTTTATAATAGTAGAAATAGTTGACTTTTTGTGCCTTGTAGACCTTCTAAGGGCCTTAGTTTCTGGCATATTATGTGCCTCAACTTTTGGCACCTCTTCTAAAATTTGCTATTGCACCTCCCTTTCATGCTCAACAACGGGTTTAGTCGGCGCTGATGGACAGGTTCCTGGTCTACCCCCATAATTGTCATGGATGGAGTTGCAACTGGTAGTGAGAAAAATGGCTCCTGAATCATCGGATTAGGTGCATGCACCCTCTTCTTCTCAAGATCAATTTTCCAAGCTAGCAAGCTCCCCCTCATTATTTCGTCCTCTAAGAAGACTGCATGTCTTGTTTCTACAAACTTTGTATATCTGTCACCAATAGAAGGTGCAGGTTTGAGATGAATTGGGTGGAGTGAACACTGACATGAAGCCAGTCTTTAATACAGCATGGTATTTTCTCTATTACTATTCTGCAATGCTGATGGGATACTGGGGTGTCGGTTGCGCGAGTCAATGCTTGAAGTTTGCAATCTGAATTTGAATCAGTTGAAAGTTTAAAGATCTGAGTTCGATTATTTGGTCGTTTGCTTTTGCCTTTTGAAGAATTATGTCATTGTGTGGTCAATTTGCAAGCAAGTATGAGACGGTGGTGTAATTATTGGCCGGATGAAGTTTAGTTTAGTGGTAAAACACATGAAGATTAAATATATTAATATTAATTTATATTTACATCTGTATTTTTACATACATTGTATGAGTATACAACATACAACACTATGTCACTGTACAAGTATACATATTTACGTTTTCTGTACGCTCTAATGTACCCCCACCTAATGTGGGGGCAAGAGGACGCGTCGAAGGCCGCCATACGAAAATTCAAAAAAACTTTCCTGCGGAAAACCCGACGACTCCCAGGAGGCGATTAGGGTTTACGCGAGGACTCTGGTGGCGCTCGTCGACCTGATCGGCGAGGCGAGGAATCCATCGCTCAGAGATGGCTACGGCGGCTGGGCGAGATGGACTGCGGGGGGGGGGGGGGGGGGGGGGCTTTGTCGCCCAAGTCGGCGAGGGTGTGGCTCGAGGAGGCACTAGGGAAACTCGATATCTCATAGGAGGAAGCCACGCCTCTGGTGATCGATGATCGTGATGAGGGCGGCCAGCAGAGGTGGATGCTGGTGGGGAAGGTTCTGTTCCGCTATACATATTCAAACCATCTCCAACGCCCTTCGGCCCGCGTGGGGAAACCCTAAAGGTTTAAGCTTCAGATCTGTAGGGCCTAATACTTTTGTAGCAGAGTTTGCTACTCAGAGAGATCTTGATCGCGTTAAGGGAGGCTCTCCATGGCACATTAACAAGCATGCTGTGATCATATCTGACTTTGTTGAGAGCATGAGACCTTCTGACCTCAAGTTTGAACAGCTTCAGGTCTGGGCAAGAGTTGTGAATCTTCCCTTCCATCTTCGGAATGAGACCTGGGGCAAGACCATAGCACATCAGATTGATAAGGAGGCCACTTCAGTGCAATTTGACCATGCTAATGGATACCTCAGGGCTAGGGTCACCCTCAATGTGACTAAACCCTTGAGGCGTTGGATTTTGATTGATTCAGCCAAACGTGGAAGCATAGATGTGTATGACATAGAATATGAAAACATCCCCCACTTCTGCTTCTCGTGTGGTAGATTGGGCCATTCAGATTTGTTCTGCCCGACCCCGGGGACGAGAGACACCAACGGCGATTTGCCTTTTGGGAAAGGGCTATGTGCAGCGGATGAATATAGGCGAGCAGCATCGAGTGAGAACTCGAACAAAGAACAGAATTCTGCAACAGGCAATAAGCAAGACACAAGAAAATCTAGCAGTGCAGAGAAAGCTGATGATGATGTGAACTCCCCAGCGAAGAGAAACCATAATAGAAACAAACGTAAAGGGGGGGCTGAGGCACCGAGGCAAGTATACCAGAAGGTGCAGCAACAACTTCTGCTGACTGACTCCAATCAGGTAGTGGATACCAATAAAGCTTTGACAAATCCAGAGACATCAGCGGCAAGTGTTGCAAGTGATGGAGATGAGGGTGTACTGGATGATCGTGGTGGCAAGAAAAAACGTCCTACTCCCGAAAATTCGGGGTCTTCGGCAGCGGCTGCGGAGCAGCCCTGCCCATCCCAATGAATTGTATGAGATGGAACTGTCGCGGGCTTGGGAACCCGGCGACAGTTCGAGAGCTTCGCAAGATAGTGAAGCAAGAAGGTCCCGCCCTTCTTTTTGTTATGGAAGCTTTGACAAATCCAGAGACATCAGCGACAAGTGTTGCAAGTGATGGAGATGAGGGTGTACTGGATGATCGTGGTGGTAAGAAAAAATGCCCTACTCCCGAAAATTCGGGGTCTTCGGCAGCGGCTACGGAGCAGCCCTGCCCATCCCAATGAATTGTATGAGCTGGAACTCTTCGCGGGCTTGGGAACCCGGCGACAGTTCGAGATCTTCGCAAGATAGTGAAGCAAGAAGGTCCCGCCCTTCTTTTTGTTATGGAAACAAAGATTAGGGGCAAATGTGTGGAAAATCTTCAGAAACTTTTAGGTTTCAGTGGTTGTTCCGCTGTAGACAGTGAAGGATTGAGTGGTGGCATCGGCTTGTTCTTGAATCAGGAGGTAATTGTTGAACTAAAGAACTACAGACAAGCGCACATTGATGTGACAGTCAGGAGGAAAGATCAAGATCAAACCCCTTGGCGGTTCATGGGCTTTTACGGAGAACCTAGAGCTGAGAATAGGTTTCACAGCTGGAATTTTCTTCGTACTCTTTTTGCAGTACAACATGACGGATGGCTATGCATGGGAGATTTCAATGAGACAATGCATGCCGAAGAGCACTTTAGTGCACACGCTAGACCAGCTTGGCAGATGCAAGCCTTTCGGGAAGTAGTGGATTTTTGCTCTTTCCAAGATTTGGGATGGAGAGGAGTGCCCTTTACCTGGGATAATATGCAGCAAGGGAATGCAAATGTGAAAGCTAGACTGGATAGGGTTCTAGCAAATCAAACTTTCCTTTCCTTGTTTGAGTACTCTTCTGTTAGACACATAATTTCAACTGAGTCTGACCATTGTTATGTTCTTACAGAACTGAAATCTGAATCAGCAAACGCTTGGCCTCGGGGTCAGCGTTCTTTTCGTTATGAAAATGTCTGGCAGACCCACGCCGAATATGATGAAATAGTGAAAAACATGTGGCAAAGTGGTTCTGGACAGAATGGTCTCAACGGAGTAATGCAAGCATTACAGTCCGTACAAGAAAATCTCGGCTCCTGGGGGGAGCGCGAGTTTGGGAATATAGCAAAGAAAGTTCGCAAACTACAGAAAAATCTAGAACAATTAAGGAAAGCTTCAGTAGGTCGAGGGCCGAACAAGGAAGAAAAAGCAGTTGCTGCACAACTGCGGGAAGCCCTTAGACAGGAGGAGATCTGGATAAAACAAAGGTCCAGAGTACCTTGGTTGCGGACTGGGGACAGGAACACAGATTGCTTTCATGCCCAAGCAGCGCAGCGGAAACGGATTAATCGAATCACTTCTCTTCAAAAAGCTGATGGACAACTTATCGATGAGCCCGAAGAAGTGAGGAAAGAGATTCATGAATTCTATCAAGATTTGTACACCTCTCAAGGGTACAATGACTTGCATCAAATCCTACAGGTTGTTCCTCGCCGTGTATCTAATGCAATGAATGAGTTACTAGCAAAGGATTTTACGGCAGAAGAGGTGAAAACAGCCTTGTTTCAAATGGCCCCGTCCAAGGCCCCTGGAGTTGACGGATTCACAGCCGGCTTCTTCCAACGGCATTGGGATGTACTCGGGGATGACATCACTGCGGCAATTCTCGATTTCTTGAATGGTGGCGAGTTACCGACTGGAATGAACGACACGACCATTACATTGATTCCAAAGGTTCGCAACCCTCAAAGAATATCTCAATACCGACCAAATGCTCTTTGTCCTGTACTCTATAAGATTGGAGCCAAAGCAGGAACGAATAGGCTGAGAGGCCTGATGGATGAGATGATTGGAGCGGAACAAAGTGCATTTATCCCGGGACGGCTGATAACTAACAACGTACTGGTGGCATATGAGAGCATACACACGATGAAGAGAAGAAAGAAAGGAAAAAATGCATCATGTGCAGTTAAGTTAGATATGCTTAAAGCATATGATCGAGTTGAGTGGCATTGTCTGGAGGCCATGATAATCAAATTAGGTTTCTATGGCAAATTTGTCAGACTAATCATGAAGTGTGTCTCCTCAGTCCGGTTTACAGTAAAGGTGAATGGAACCCTACTACCTTTTTTACGCCCTCGAGAGGCCTTCGCCAAGGAGATCCATATTCACCTTTCCTATTTCTAATTTGTGTCGAAGGTTTCACCTCCTTGATGAATTACTTCGGTGGCAATTTTATAGATCGTGGCATACGTGTGAGCTTTAGATCACCATGGGTGAACCATTTGTTGTTTGCCGATGATAGTCTGATCTTCCTCAGCGCTCAAGTGCATAGCGCAGAAAGATTGAATGAGATACTACAGATTTATGCAGAGTGTTCGGGTCAAGTGGTGAATAGAGAGAAGAGTTCAATATATTTCAGTCCAAACTCTTCGCAACCCGTTCGTGAAGCCATCAAGCAAACCCTGAACATTCAGGCTGAAGCTTTCTCAGAGAAATACTTGGGGCTTCCGACGGCAGTGGGACGGATCACAAGTGGCACCTTTCATCACCTCGGTGAAAGGAGTCAGGGAAAGATGCAAGGCTGGTCAGAACGAAATATGGCTTGTGCAGGGAGGGAAGTACTAATAGAATCGGTCGCTCAGGCCATCCCAACCTTTAGCATGAGCTGCTTTTTGCTAACAAAGAAAGTTTGCGGATAGTTGACGTCCTGCATGGCAAAGTATTGGTGGAGCAGCTCCATAGATAAGCGGTCCTTACATTGGATATCCTGGGACAAGCTAGCAACACCCAAGGAGAAAGGAGGAATGGGTTTTCGGGATTTAGGCAACTTCAAACTGGCACTGCTAGGCAAACAAGGATGGCGTTTGCTAACACACCCGGAATCGCTTTGCTCTCGGGTTCTGAAGGGGAAATACTTCCTAGCTTCTGAATTTATGCAAGTAGGAGCTCCAAAGTCGTCTTTAGTCACTTGGAAAGCCATCATTGCTGGACGAAAGGCTTTGGACACGGGCTTGATTAAACAGGTTGGAAGTGGTACCACGATCTCTATTTGGAACGATCAATGGATACCCTCAACACTTACGCATAAGCCTATGGGACACCTGGGTAATGATCCGCTAGTATTTGCGTCTGAGCTTATTGATCAGACCTCGGGACAGTGGGATGTCCAGCTTGTCAGGCGGAATTTTCTCGCGCCAGATGCTACCGCCATTCTTAACATTCCTTTGCGAGCTGGCGGCGGAGAAGATCAACTTGTGTGGGCGTTAGAAAGATCAGACAAATACTCTGTCAAAACAGCATATCGCTCTCTTGTGACTCGTAACAAGCATCACGCTCTAGAGGAAGGGACGGTATCTGAGACTTCATCGTCAGAGAAACAACTTTGGTCGACCCTATGGAAGCTCAAAATATTACCGAAAGTGCGGGTTTTCTAGTGGAGGGTGGTGCAGGGAATTCTTCCCGACTACGCCACATTGCAGCACCGCCACATCAGGACAATCGCTACGTGCGATTTATGCAAATCTATGTAAGAGGATTTGATGCACGCTCTAGTGCACTGTTCCCATGCAAAGAGTTTCTAGGCAGCGGCAAGAGAGGAATTGGATCTAAAATTACCTCGGCTGCATCCTAGCACGTGGGCTAAAGACATTGTGTTGGATGGGATAATTCCCGATACTGACAGGTGCAAGATCATCACAGTAATGCATGCGATATGGACTGCTCGTAACCGGTGGACTCATGATCAGGAGGGTTTTGATCCTCGACAGTCCATCAAACGGGCGAGAGATGACTTGTCAGTATTGGCTATGCCACAGGACCGTCGGCGTTTACCAGTTGGTCAGAATTGGCGCCCTCCTGAACCGGGTTGGGTGAAAATAAACACTGATGGGGCCATTGACGTGGATGCCCAGAATGGGGGTGGAGAAGGAGTTGCTAGATCTCATCTCTCCTTCATGGGGGCATGGAGTAAACCCTTTGCGGGTGTTTCTGATCCTTTCATCGCCGAGGCTCTTGTGCTGTGAGAGGGTACCATATTTGCTCAACTCAGAGGCTTTTCACATGTGGTGATGGAAACAGACTGTTTAGAGGTAGTCAACCTCTGGACCTCGGGTCACAATTCAAGGTCAATTGTGGCACCTATCTTCGATGAAATTAGGGAAAGATCTACTTACTTTGCCTCTTTTTCGGTTCGTCATGTTATGAGGGATGCTAATATGCCAGCAGATATTTGCGCTAAGTTTGCTACTAGTATTAGTAGTTCAGAGTGTTGGATAGAGGAAAGTCCTGGCTTCCTCGTGAGTAGCCTTGTGGCTGGTTGTAACCGAATTTCCATTAAGCAATAAAGTCCCCTTCTCAGGTAAAAAAAACTGGCGTATTCTATGGCAGGCTAGCGATGCGGTACAAAGCCGATCGGTCTACTTTCTTTCTAGGGGAACCGATCAATCTACTACTGGCATCACCTCAAAAACCAATCTACTACTGGTGTAACATGCTATAACTGCGCAACTCTAACTCACCCCCGCTCCCCCGCTCCCCTGCACCGCTGGCCACTCCGGCCGCGGTGGCCACAAATCTGGCATTAATGGCCGCCGTCCCGTCCCGTCCCTCCTCAGCTGGCTCGCAGCATGGAAGCCCCCTCTCTCCTCGCGGTTCCATGTCCTCGGGCGGTCCATCGAGGGCTTCGGTCTCGCCATCAACATCGGCCACAACCATCGTAGGTTCAGATCCAGCTTCGACGCCGCGTATCCTGGAGAGAGGTGGCCCGTCCCGGCCGGGGCAGCTGCTTGGCTCAACGGATCTGGGCGCGTCCCCTGCTTTTGGGCACGGGCGCCTTAAATCCATGGTGGTTACCCCATCCCCCGCTGTCGTCATTTCCTCTTCGGGTGAAGACCATGGATGGATGGAGGTCAGATCCAGGAAGGGAAAGCGCGCTGGCTTCGGGCCTGCGGTTCATACGCATCATCGCCGGGAGCGCCGCTCAGACCGCCAGCAGGGTTTCAATGCGTCCACCGGCCGCGATGCCTTCTTAAGCAAGTTCAAGGGAAAGTGTTTCCGGTGCCTCAACAAACTCCACCGCCACAAGGACTGCAGAGATCCGCTCCACTGCGTCCTCTACAAGCGCCAAGGCCATTTCGCCCGTGAGTGCCCACAAAACCCGAGGAACGGGGGTCCAGGAGGGGCCGCCCGCAATCGGCTGATCCTGGCTCCTTCCAGAGCTCTGGTGCACGAGCGCCTACGCTTCCCATCGTCGGGCACCTCCGCTTCCCTGGCCATGGACCACTTCCTAAGCTACGACCACTCACGGCAGCCGCGCGTCAGCAACAAGGTGGTGGTCGCCTCGCCCGCGCTCGAACACGAGGAACTCGTCCTGCGCTTGCACGCCGTCACCCTCACCGCTGCCGAGGGGGTCCACGCCACCAATCCCATGGCGGTGGGCAAGGCCATCGAGGCGCAGCTGGGCACGCCCCCTTTCCAGCTGTGTGTCACCTCCCACCACCCGGAGGCCTTCCTGGTGCACTTCGACATCCCAGCGCACCACGACGACACCGTGAGACGCAGCTTTCTACGGGTGGACGGCGCCAAGTTCTTCATCCGCGCCTGGCACAAGGACGACCACGCCGCCTTCATGAAGCTGCCCCTGCACGTGTGCATCATCGTCGAGGATCTCCCAATGCAAATCTGGTCACTCGAGGGTGCGGAGGAGGCGTTCGGCGATTTCGGCCGAATCGAGCGCCTCGACAGCCGGACGCTGGAGCAGGGCCACACGAAGACCTTCGCTTGCTGGCTCTGGACCTGGGATGTCGCGCACATTCCGACAAAGCATGCACTCTGGGTCCTCAAGAGGGGAGCAGGCCGCGTCGACGAGATCCTCGGCTACTCCCCGCCGGACCGCCGCGTCCTACCGCCGCCGGGCGTACGCCGCTATGATCTGTTGCTGCACGTGGATCGTGTTGAAGACTGGACCCCGCTCTCGCCGCGCTCTTTGCACTCGGGCCAGAGCGGGATCGCCTCCTCTGACAACGACGACAACCGCCCCTACCCGTGCGTCGTCGAGCCGGGATCCTGGGTGGGAGGTGTCGAAGATGGCCAGGTGCTGTCTCGTCGCCCCGAGGCTTGGCTGACCACTGCTTCTTGCCGGGCGGCCCCTCGGGCGAGCCGGCGTGACCACGATGAGGATGGCTCTGGCGACTAGCGACGCTTGTGGTGAGACGCGTTCCTGGGAACCTCTTGCCACGCCAAGGGCAAGTCCACTGATGTCGTCGAGGCGACGCCACGGCGGTGCAGCCGGACTCCGGCAGGCAGGAGGCACGGCGACCAGGTGCGTGGGCGCTCCAAGAGCAAGACGGCGACCGAGGCGCCGCCACTTCGGGCCACCCACCACTCCCTCTCCGCCAGACGACGGTGGCCCGGCGCTCGGAAGCCCAGGAGATAGACCCCGTGGCCGCTTTCTTCTCCTTCCCTGGTGGCCGCGCGCTCTCCCCCCGCCGCGCATGGACGTCATGCAGCTAGAGATCGAGAACGCCATGCTCGACGCCCTCAACTCCCCGCTGGCCTTTGAAGATGGTGGACGCTCCCCCCCCCCCGCATGCTCGCACACGCTCTGGTGTGATGGAAGAATTCCACAAAGACGATGACATCCTCCCGTGCATCGCCGACCTTTCTGCCCCGCTCTCCAACCCCTGCATCTACTTGCCGGCGGCGGCCGCGGTGGGGTTCCATGTCGATGCGATCACCCACAAGGTTGATAGTCTGCAGATTGGAGGGGCGCACGACAAGGGCCCTCCCAAGGCAATGGACGGCAACAACAGTGAAGGCGCGCTAGAGCTCTTCGCCCCGGTGCCCCAGGCCATGCTGCCCAGCCCCCCGGCGCAATCGCGGCCTTCGGCCCCTCCCAAGGTGTGGGCCACCTCGGCACCTTCGCGCCGCAGTGCTCGGCAGGCAGCGGCGGGATGTGCTGTTCCGGTTGCGCAGAGAGCGGCGATGCGCCTCATCCAGGAGCTCGGCGGGCTCGGACCTAAGGACAAGATGACGCCCAAGGCTGCTGCTGATCTTCTCAAGCGTTTCCAGGAGCCTCTCTCCAACAACGACATCGCCGCCATTGCCAAGCTCACTGGCCTGGACTATGAGGCCCTAAAGATCACTGCCGGAATGGCCGGAGCGAGCGGCGAGGATGCATTAGTGTTGTGATCATGTTAGTCCTCCTTAGTAGCCTTCGTCAACGGCTGGTCTTAAACCAGCTTGAGTTAGGTCTTATCCCAATGTGTCGTGTATTCTGTAAGGTAGAGGTAGCTTGGCAGCGCCGGAGTTTGGGGTCTATTGGTGGCCGGCGTCGTCCCCAGCAGGATTGTAAGGCTTGTGTGTTCGTGTTTATTTTCAGTAGCTATGTCAGTCGACGAAGAGAAACCCCCTGTCTCCATGATTGATACAAACTTCAGAATCATGTCCTGGAATGTGCGGGGCCTAAACTCCCCTGCAAAGCGCTCGGCCGTCTGCGAGGTAGCACACGCGAACAGGATTTCAATCCTAAACTTGCAGGAAACTAAGATCGAATCATGGTCCACATAGTTAGCAGTAGAAGTAGGGGGTCCTTCGCTTCAGGGCTGTGTTGTTTTGCCAGCAACAGGAACTCGAGGCGGGGCAGCAATGTTTTGGGATAAACAAGTAGTCGACATAGTCTCACACATGATCGCTAGCTTCTCCATCACAGTTAGGGTTCAAATCGTTGGCAGCATCGAGTTCTTTTGGATGACAACCGTATACGGGTCGACAGAGGATGATCAGAAAGAGAACTTCCTTTCTGAACTTGCAAGCGCGGCCCCTCCCCCATCTGATCCGTGGATGCTTAATGGTGACTTCAACATGATCTATCAAGCCAGGGACAAAAGCAACGGCCTGACCAACAGAAGGATGATGGGGCGATTTCACCATGCGATCGACTATGCAGGGGTCAAATAAATAAAGTGCAGAAACAGGCGTTTCACCTGGAGTAATGAACGAGAAGCACCTACTCTATGCAGCATTGACAAGGTTTTTTGCAATTTGGCATGGGAAAACCTGTTCCCCGACGTGTTGCTTACGGCGGCCTCTACATCCTTCTCCGATCATTGTCCCCTCCTGCTGGCCAATGATGCGCCGTCAGTTAGGAAAGCTAGGTTCAGGTTCAAAAAAATTTGGCCAAAATTTCCGCACTTCCATGAGACAGTGAAGCACGCCTGGGATCGGCCTGTGAATCATGACTGCCCATTCATATGCATCGGTAGGAAGCTGCAGAGGGTGGGGGCTGACCTGAAAATCTGGAGTAGATCGCTCTTCAGAGGCGCCAAGATGCAGTTCCACAATGCAAATACAGTGATTTTGCAATTGGACTTGGCGCAAGAGGCCAGACACCTGATGGAGCAAGAGCGCCTGTTGCGTAAGCAGCTTAAACTCAAGGTGATTGGGCTGGCAGCCATCGAGAGGGCCAGAAAGCGGCAAGCTTCAAGGATCATGTGGCTCAAAGCTGGCGATGCAAACTCAAAATTTTTCCATGCAAAAATCAGAGCAAGAAGGAGGAAGAACTACATTCACTCGATCAGGGTGGGCAACACTGACATCACTGAACATAAGGAGAAGGCCCCGGCCACGCGCGATCACTTTACAGAAGCTTTGGGAAGGAGCTGGCAGCGCAACTGCACCATAAACTGGGACGAACTGCACCTACAGGTAGTCGACATGACAGGGCTAGATCTACCATTCTCCGAGCATGAGGTGTGGACAGCAATACAGGCCTCTCCGGCTGAAAAAGCACCTGGCCCGGACGGCTTCACCGGGCGTTTCTTCAGGACCTGTTGGGACATCATCAAGCATGATATTATGGCAGTTTTTCACAAATTCTATAACCCAGCAGGAGCAAACTTCAATGACCTAAACTGCGGGTTCATAGCTCTACTGCTAAAGAAGGACGGAGCAACAGAAATGGGCCACTTCAGGCCTATCAGCCTCATACACTCCGTCGCAAAATTGATAGCCAAGGTTCTATCTATGAGGCTGGCCCCAAAGCTAAAGGATCTCATCTCCCCGGCGCAAACCGCTTTCCAAAAGGGCAAGCGCATCCCTGATAGCTATCAGTATGTCCAGGGTTGTGTTAGAGCGCTTCACAAAGACAAAAAATCGGCCCTTCTATTCAAACTGGATATAGCCAAGGCCTTCGATTCAGTTTCCTGGGAATACTTGATGGAACTGCTGCAGAGAATGGGCTTTAGCTCCCGTTGGAGGGATTGGATCGCCATGCCACTTTCTTCGGCCTCCTCCTCCATCCTGATGAACGGCGAGCCGAGAGAGAAGTTCTAGCACCGCCAAGGGTTGCGTCAGGGAGACCCTTTCTCCCTGTTTCTCTTCATCATCGCCATTGACCCACTTCATCGCCTGCTAGCAGCGGCTACGGAGAGGGGGACGCTGGCCCGGTTGCCGGGCCGGGGTACGAGTATGAGGATCTGTTTGTACGCAGATGACGCGGTAATCTTCACCAACCCATCCAAGGCCGAGGTCGATACGCTGCTCCATTTGCTCACAGAATTTGGGGAAGCAACGGGGCTGCATCTCAATCAAAGAAAATCTTCAGTGGCAGCCATAAGATGCGATGGCATCAATTTGTCGGAAGTGCTACAGGGTTTTGGCGGCTCCCTGACTGGGTTCCCATTGACCTACCTTGGCTTGTCGATCTCGACGGCCAGGCTGAGACTGAGCCACTTCCAGTTCTTGACAGACAGGATTAAGGCGCGTCTGGCGGGTTGGAAAGGAAGGCTGTTCAACTTAGCTGGTAGGATGGTTCTGGTACGCAGCGTCCTCTCTGCGCTGCCAACTTTCGCCATGACCGTGCTAAAAGTGCCAAAGAAGATCATCCGTGAGATCGACAAGGCTCGAAGGCGATTCTTATGGAGCCAGGAGGACAAGCTCACCGGGGGTAAGTGCAAGGTGTCCTGGTCAAAAGTCTGCTCCCCGGTGAGCCAAGGGGGGTTGGGTATACTAGATTTAAACAAGTTCTGCACTGCCCTTCGCCTCAGATGGCAGTGGCTAGCATGGGAGCAACCAGCAAGGCCGTGGGTGCAACTACAACCCATGGCGTCGGAGAAGGATCGAAAGACCTTCAGTTTGGCAACAAAAATTCAGATCGGAAATGGCCGCAAAGCAAGCTTCTGGAACGACAGTTGGCTAGGCGACTCCCCGCTCGCATTCACATACCCATCAGTCTACAATCACGACCACAGAAAAAGTAGAAGTGTTGAAGCATCCCTCCGGAACGACCGATGAATCAAAGATCTGCATCATGGAGACAACATGGCCATTGCACCGGAGTTTCTGTCCATATGGCGAATGCTGCAGACTGAAAACGCAGTGCTGCGCCCTGACGAGGACGATCGCATACAATGGCGACACACCAGCAATGGCAGCTACTCTGCAAATTCAGCATACACTGCACAGTTTCAATCTTTGGGCCAGTCCGGATTCAACCATCTAATCTGGAAAGTGTGGGCTCCAAACAAGCACAAGATATTCATGTGGCTGCTTCTCCAAGACAGACTTTGGTGCAATGATCGGCTGCAGAGGAGGGGTTGGCTGAACAGCTACTTCTGCCAACTATGCCTTCGCAATCTTGAAACATCTACACATTTGTTTTGGGATTGCCGTTTCGCGCGGGAAGTTTGGCAGTACATGGCGAGGCGATCGGGATGCTCCTCTCTATCATCTTTGACCAGGGACCCAACCTCCTCCTCACAGGCATGCCAGCAGATAATCAACCGGACCGGGCCACAAAACAGAAGAGCAATCAGATCAATGATCGTTATGATCTTGTGGGAGCTATGGAATGAGAGAAATGTCTGCAGTTTCAGGGGGGTGACACCAAGTAGTCAACGGATCTATGCAAAGATCAGTAGTAACTTAGAACAATGGAAATTAGCAGGAGCAAAGAAGCTAGAGACCCCATTCGGGGAAATACTGGGAGAAGTCTGATTATGTATTTTCAGTCCGGGATGATGATCACTTGACCATCTCTCGCTTAATTTTCTCCTTATGATCGTTCTGATCACCCTTGTACTCTCCTCCCTGCTAAATCAATGAAGCCAGCAAACGCTGGATCTTTCAAAAAAAAATCTACTACTGGCGTACTATCATCCAGCGGTGCGGACCAAGAAAAAAAAACGTGAGTGTAGTTGGGCGGGCCTGGCTCACTCCGAAACAGACAGTAGGACGGGCCTGGTAGGAATAACCGCGCGAGCTATAATATCTCGCCTATAGCGAAGGCTTCCCGTGCTCTCTATAGTACTGGTCCGACCCGTTTCTTAGCACGCGCTGGCTCGCTCACTCTCTGATTTCCCTGAGTTTTTCTTTATTCTTCCTTTTTCTTTCTGCACAAGTTTTCATTGGTTTTTGTTTTTTTGTTTGTTTTTCAACACTTTATTCATTTTATTCTGTGTTTTACTGGGTTTCGATTCGGTTTTTACTATGTTTATTTCTTTGTTTTTATTGGTTTTACATTTTCTTTTCTATTTCCTTCAGTTTTCATCCGTATTCTTCTTTTTTCTTTGTTTTTTCTTCTTGATTTTGTTCGTTTTCTCACCTATTTTCCTGGTTTTCTTTTGATATTTTTTCTTCATTTTTGAGGTGTTTCTTTTGTTTCTTTCTTCCATTTCTTTGATTTTTCACCTCTTTTTTTCTTTACATGTCTACATTTTTCATACATATTTATACATTTTACTTATACACCAGGAACACTTTTTTATACATGCTTAAAAATTTTCAAATACATAATTAGCATTTTAATAAAATTGGAAGTTGTTAATTTATGGAATATATCAAATATATGATGAATTTTTCAACATTAAAAAATATTATGTTTTATGTTCATTTTTTAATACGCGTTCAACATTTTTGGTATATACCAGAAATATTTTTTATACGTTAATATTTTTTCAATCGATGATTAACATTTTTTCAATGATTGATGAATTGTTTTTAATACAAGATCAACTATTTCATATACACTGTATTTTTTGTGTACATTTTTTTAAACATGAGATTTTTTTTTCTATACTCATGTAAACTTTTACAAATGCTAGATTAACATTTTTCAAATGTGTCAGTATAGTATTTTTTTTGTCATTTTATTTATAGAATTTGGAAGAAGAAAAAAAAAGCATAAAATTGAATTTTTTTTTGAAAAAAAACAGAAATAAAAGTGAGGTTGTGGCCTCCCGCGAGCTGGGCCGGGCCAGCCTCTTTCTAGGGTTGCCCTACGTATCGCGTCTAGCGAGACATATGCATGCTCCTTAACACGAGGGTAACTAATTAAGAGGTATCCCTTGCGGGAGCCCTCCGAGAATCACTTTTGGTGGGTTGAGAGCGCTCCACTTGACACATTCTCAGTTGGCACCACGTGTCGTGTGCTGGGCGCTCCCTCAGGATTTTAATTTTTTTATTTTTCTAACGCATTTTAGGGGTGTGTATGTTTTTTTTCAGTTTTTCCTTGATTTTGGAGAGAGAGAAAAATGAAAAAAACTGCGTGAAAATACTTGATTTTTTTGCTTGCACAAGAGGCACAAATTTGCTTGATATGGAGGCATAGATTTGTTTCTGTGAGAGGCGCAGCTGTGCCTCTCAAGGGAAAAACACGTTTTATTTTTTTATTTTTGCTTTTACGAGAGGCATAGATTTATTTTTTATGTGTGTGTGTGTGTGGGGGGGGGGGGGGCATAGTTTGGTGCTGCGAGAGGCACAGCAGAAAGGGAAAAGACATGTTTTTTTCATCCACGAGAGGCAAAGATTTTCGTCCGCAAGAGGCATATATTTGCTTCCGCAAGGTGGGGGAGTGACCTTTACAAGGGATGCCCCTTAATTAGTTTTTTTGACAAACTCGCAAAGCTTTATTTATATCAAACCAACGTTTATAGGTATAAAAAGAAGACCATCGAGTTGTCCAAACCAAACATGACTGCCAAATCCAAGTGATAGGGCATGCTTAGCGAGATTGTGAGCCTCGGTATTCAAGCTCCTAAACTCGCTGACTATGTTACAGGAAGAAAAAGCAGTAGAATGTTCTATTATTTCATGAACTATTGCTCCACACTCCTTTGACGATCCCTGCTTCAGTCCGTCCACGACTATCTAAAGCCACATGAATCTTTTGCACATAAAGATCATCCGCCAAAGACAGGGCCTCCCTGATTGCCATTGCCTTGAGAGTTTCTGGGTCCGAAATATTTCTGAAAGTAATGCAAATATTCCTGAATCTTGACTTAGTGCAGAACAGCTCTATAGCCCCTTAATTAGTGATTTCGCCTTAACACATCCTCGTCATATTTCTCAAATTTCCCTAGCAGGCCCGGCCCACTTCGCTACTCCTCTAGTCCCCGTATCCTAATTCAGTCCATCCCCACAAAAAAATCCATCATGGAGGCTCCAAATTCCCACGCCCGAGCCGCCGCTTGCCTAAAATAAGGTACCCCAACCACTGGTCCACCGCTCCATCTCCGTGCATCCTCTACGGGAACGGTATCTCCCAACTTTGGCACTCGCAGCTTCCCTTATCTCTTCAAGCCTCTAGTGACCGAATAGACCAAACCGAAATATTCCGTCCATAGGGTTCTTCCATCACTTTGGGTAGAGACGTGTTTGGTTCTTGTTTAATGAATCGCTTTGCCAGAAAACCGAATGAACCACTAGCCGAATGCCCACCCAAAGATTTCCTCGGCCTTTTTTATCTATCAGTTTCATCGGTTTTATTTCATTTGTTCTTTTCCGGCAAATATTTTTTCAATTTTCCATGTTCTTTTGTGAAAAATAAGTGAACTTTTTTATATGCCATGAAAACTTTCTATAACTGCACGAAAAATGTTTACTTTTTCATGAACAATTTAATATATTTTTGTATATGGATAATTTTCTTTCTTTCTTTCCCTTTTTTATCTTCTCTTTTTTTCCACTTTAAAAGTACAACGATATTTTTCAAATACACGTTGAATATTATGCAAACACACATTAAACATTTTTCAGATGCACGTTGATCATTTTTTGAATATGTGTTGACCATTTTTTAACACACATTGAACATATTTTTTATACATGTTGAAAGTTTTCAAATACAAGTTGAAGTTTTTCTGAATAAATGTTGAAACATTTGTCAAATGCACGGTGAATTTTCTTTGAACACACAGGGAACAATTTTTAAACACACATCAAACTTTTTTTCTACTAAAAATAGTGATTTTTTTTCTAAATACACAGTTATTTTTTAAAATTCTTAAAAAAAACCTAAGACACGATGGAAGTTTTTTAATGCACAATAATTATTTTTCAGCACATGATGAACTCTTTTCTAAATACAAGGTGAACATTTTTTAATTCATTTTGAACATATTTTTTCAGTATATGAATTTATTTTAAATACATGATAAACATGTTTTTCTCACACAATGGACCTTTTTTGAGCACCCGATGAACATTCTTTAAAACACTTTTAGAAATTATGGGAACATTCTTATAAAGTGTTCCAAATCTACTTTAATAGACCATTTTAGAAGATAAAAGAAAAAACGGAAGAGCAAAAGAAGAAGAAAACATTAACTAATGTACATGTGTACTCTTATGGCAACGCACACTTTGAACCGCACCGGGCCTGGCCCATTTAAGGGAGGTGCTGAGGCGATGCATGCTTCTATCTCGCTAAATGCAAGGTGTAGCACCGCCCGAAACTACAGGTCTTTGCGGCCTCTCTCAACCCCTAGTTGCCGCCACCAAGTTTCTCCCCTACGTCGCTGCATCGGTCCCTCTCCTCTTCCCTGTTTGGCGGCCTTGTTGGTGGCAAGAGGAGTAGGGACCCGTTCGGTCATTCCGTTTTCCTAGTGACATATATGAGGTGGTGATGGCAGTGTCATGTTGTGAAAAGGTCTCTCCGGTCACTCTCTACCTTGATGACGTCCAAACCGGCGCTGACGAAGGGCTTGGGAGGGTTAGTGTCTCCAGATCTGTTGGCTCTCTTCATATATTGGCAATTGGTGTCATGGTGTGTCATTGAAGGAGCGCAATTGGATGGCCATTGGTGTGATGACTTCGACATCTCTTTCTGTGTTTCTCTGCGGGGATAGACCGGTGTCTCGACCCCTCTAGACCGGTGTTGATGAATTGCAAGCCTTTTTGTACGGGGTGATACTCTAATCAATGCTTCTTCAACGAGGGGCGAGTGGTTATTGTAGTTTGAAAACCTACTATGGCAAAGACATTTGGAGGTCTCTCTTTTCTTTATTGTTGGTCTAGTGCAATTTTCAATCTTCAACAGACAATGTACAATGGAAGAAAAGAAGGTCAGTATGTTTTGCAATGTAATTTTATTTTGTACTGTTTGGTCTGTGTTCAGATGTCTTTTTATTGCACTGCCTATTGTTTTCCTCGAATATAAGATGCCCTTTGGGTATCTCTTTTAAAAAAATCTAGAGGCGTTTATCCTCATCTTAGATTTTTTTTTTTGAGGTGATCCCTCATCTTAGATGAATGGAAGGCCATAATCAAAGGCCGGAACGCAATGGGATTAACGGATCACGAGTCTTCTACACGGCCCGTAGAAAATGAGAATATTCAGATTACAAGTTCTTGCTCCCCTAAAAAAGATTAATGTTCTAGCTAAAAGAAAATCAAATTCAGTGGGAAAGCATCGTGGCACAGATTTGGTTCCTGCTCTCCTCCATGAGGTTCTAGAATGCCTATGATTAGACCGTCACTTTACCACGCGTCAACCAAACATGCCTGCAAGTGAGAATGCAATGACTCAGGTAGCAGAAGAAAGTACATTCAACTGACTATTGTCATGTACTAGAAAGAGACTTCCCCAGAACTCAACTTAACCAGATGATTCCAGCCAGCCAGAGGAACACACTTTTGCTTGGAAAAAAGGATGAGACAGGGGCTAGAAATTAGCAGCTTGCTAGTTCAGGAAATGTGGGGTGGGGGCAAAACTCTTTGATTCTTTCTCCAGTTCAGACACATTTGGGTTCGATCTTGTACTGGAACCTCACGTTGACCCATGATGAGTGCTGGCTTGTCCTCTAAAAATTCCTCTGCGAGTGCGAGCTAAGTGGCTGGTGATGTTCAGATTTCAGACTAGAAACCATTGGAAATTTTGGTGAAGAACTTTGACTAAAAGCAGTAGTACCTTTTCATGCCTGTGGCATCTAGCTCATCAGCTGGTTAGGCAAATGCTGAAGAAATCGTCTCGGTTGCTGTGTAGCATAGCAGGGCATTTCCGGATAAACAAGAACGTCTGGTTGTTTACAGTGCAGCTTCAGCTGTTTTGACAATCCGGGCAATAAACCGTTGGCGTAGATATGTATCAGGTCCGACGACAATTCTTTCGAGCCTTTTACCGGAGGGTTCATGTGCCGAACAAATCCGTTTAAAAAAAAATGTGCCGAACAAAGTTTAACATGCATATTTCCTACTACCGTCTCAAAAATGCACATGTGGCGCATGAAATTGTTGTTGGGATTATTTTGTCACGGGGCCTACTGTTCGAACTTCGAAGTGTGAAAACCATGGGCTTTGTGTTTGGATAGTGATCTATTAATCTCTCACAAATGATTTATAGGGAAGCGAATTAACATCTGACGTGTTGCTGGAATAGCTCAGATGGCTAGAGCGTGTGGCTGTTAACCACAAGGTCGGAGGTTCGAGCCCTCCTTCTAGCGTTTTTTTTCTTTCGAATTTTATTCCCTTCTAGAGCTTTTGCCATAGTTTTTCGAGGTTAAAGCTTCATTACAAATTTTAGCCACTAAAATATGAATTATATTTTATTCGAATTAATTTATTAGTGGTACTTTTTTTTAAGTTAGGTTCACGCTGTGATTAGTACGCTCCTTCTAGCGTTTTTTTTAAATTTCCAAATTTTATTCCCTTCTAGAGCTTTTGCCATAGTTTTTCTAGGTTAAAGCTTCATTACAAATTTTAGCCACTAAAATATGGATTATATTTTATTCGAATTAATTTATTAGTGGTACTTTTTTTAAAGTTAGGTTCACGCTGTGATTAGTACGCTCCTTCTAGCAGGGTTTTAAATTTTACAGTTTTTCCCTTGACAAGGAAAAGAAGGTGCGTAAATTTTTTGAGGTTCAAGTTTGACTATAAATTTAGCCACTAGAATGTGGATTAAATGTAATGAAATTATAGACTACATTTTTATTTGAAATAGTTTTCTAGTGGTAATTTTTTTGAAGTGACCTTCAAGCAGTGTTTAGTATGCTCCTTCTAGCGGGCTTTTAGTTTTTATAATTTTTTCCTCTCTGACTAAGAAAAGAAGGCATACAGGTTTTTTGAGACTCAAGTTTGACTCTATTTTAGCCACTAAATGCGGGCTATATGTAATGAAAATTATATGATTACATTCGTATCTGATAGCATTTTTCAATGGTCAAATATTTAAGTCAGGTTCAAGCTGTGATTGGTACGCTCCTTCTAGCGTTTTCTCCATAACTTCTCCCTCCAACTAAAAGAAGGCGCGCAAATTCGACTACAAATTTAGCCACTAAAATATGGGTTATACGTAATTTTCGTTACACGATTACATTTGTATCCAAAAGAAGTTTTCAATGCTAAAATTTTGAAGTTAGGTTCCAGCTGTGATTGGCCGGTTTGGAGCTTGTGAGCGGACCTTAGAGCATCTCTAGCAGACCCCGTATAACGCGCGAACCCGCATAATTTCAGCGAGTATACGGATTCAACCCAATTTTCTTGTCAGAACAGAGCCCGTATACTTGTCGGGCCCGTAAATTTTTTACCGCGGCCCGCAAACCTTACCCCGAAGCCGTATAACTACGGGTTTGCGAGGCAGATACGGGTCGAAACCCTATCCCCTCGCCGCCGCCCGCCGTCGCGTTTCCCCGCGATTCCCCACTCCCCCCGTTGCATTTCTTGCTGCCGGTGAGCCCAGTTCCGCCTCCAGCCGCCATGTGAGGCCGTATGTGGAGCTCCGGCTGCAGCTACGGCGGGGGCGACGACCCCAAGCGCGAGCGATGTGTCCGCACGGATGGCGCGAGGAAGCACGCAACCAGGAAGTGGACCAACAAAGGCCTCAAGCCGCCGGCAAGGCTCTTCCGTCGCGAGGCGGAGGAGTACGACCGTCGGCACGGGCGAACGCCCTCCTCGGCCGTGTGGCTCACCTCCGGCGCGGGGGCTGTTCCAGCGCGACGCTTCTCCCGGCGAAGAGGGAGTGAGAGGAGGGCAAGCTCGTCATCGTCAAGCGGGAGCCGGAGGAGATCCCGTGCCGAGGCGTCATCGGTCCCGAAGATTACGTCGGCGACAATGTCGAGGCGGCCGCGGCCGCGATTGCCGCACGAAGCTTGCGAGAGGAGGAGGAGCGCCGCTGCCGTGACGAGGAGATTGAAGAGCTCCTTTTCAAGCAGGCGCTCGCGGCCAATCTCGCCAGGAAGGACAAGGACGAAGAGTGGCGGCGCGTCCGCGAGGAGCAGAAGAAGAAGTACATCGACCTCGTCAGCTCTGACGAGGAGGACTGACCGACGACTGAGCTCCTCCACCGCGTCGGCCTCGCCGCGCGAGCTCGTCCATTTTGGTAGCCGTCGCGAGCCCGCGGACCCCCCCCCCCTTCTAGTAGTAGTAGAATGTAGTATGTATGATCTATGTAGTATGTTGTGGTGAACTATGAATGATCAATGTGGTTGCAATTTCTCTCGTGATATTTTTTTAAAAATTATACAATTTCATCTATTTTGTAAACGCATTATGCGGATCGGCATTATACGAGGTCTACTAGAGATGATCGGGACTGCGGCAAGAGTTGGGTGGGCGGCTGGGCGCGAGGGGAGGGCATGGGTCAGCGGTAGGGCGGGCAAGAGAGAAGCGAGAAAGAAAGGACCGAGGATAAAAGGTGTTTGTGGGTGGAGCTGCGTTGTTGGGCCGACGTGGCGACAGTCCGGACGCATCCTAATCCTGTCCTTCGTTTGACATCAATGTGGGGGATTGACGGTTCAAACTGTTCAAGTCGGAATAGGAGAGATCGTTGGAGGCCCGGTTTTGTCCGGATCATCCATTCCAGACAAATAGGGTAGAAGTAGGGGGAGCCATTAGAAATCTGCTTAGATTCTTTGGTTCTTTCTTCAGTTCAGATACATTTGGTTAAACCTCACGTTGACCCATGATAAGCGCTGGTTTGTTCTTTAAAAGTTCCTCTGTGAGGAGACACTGGCCGGCCCCAGTTGACACCCTGGCTAAGTGGCCGGTGTCGTTCAGACAGAAAAAACTTTGGAAATTTGTGTGAAAAACTTTGACTAAGAGCAGCTTCTTTTCATGCCTATGGCATCTAGACCATCAGCTGGTTTGGCAAATGGTAAGAAAATAAGCCAATGTGTGCCGTGGAGATGTAGCTGAGCAGGGGATTTTGGCTAAAAGGGGCATTTAGATAGTTGTTTACAGTACATCTTCAGCTGTTTTGACATTCCGCACAATATTCCAAGCCACGTACACATTATCGTACTAGCTAATTACTACTCCTCCATCTCATATTCGCAAGCTAACATAGCTTGCGAAAACGTCTTACATTAAGGGGCGAAGGGAATCCTGTGTAGTTCTAAAAAAAGAAGTTAATGCTATATACTTCCTCCGTCCGAAAATACTTGTCCTAGAAATGGATATATCTAGACTTATTTTAGTTATAGATACATTCATTTTCTCCAATTTTAGGACGAGTATTTCTAGACGGAGGGAGTATCTAAGAAGTTGATCTCACTAGTTTCAATTCTCCCATCATGCAATTATGTCAACTCACCATGTTATCATTTATGAAAAAGACAAATCTTTAATGCAACCATGCATGAAAAAAAATCCAACTTTAAAATGCACCATGCATGCTACTAAAATTGAATAAATATTTAACAACTATTAAATAATCAATATATTGTATGTATTTTAGTTCCAATTCTCACATTTATAATTTAAATACTAATGTTTCATACAACAAAACCTTATTAAAATAATCGCAACTGATTCCCACAGTAACGTGTGGGGTGTCATCTCTAGTTACTACGGTGTCAGGTCCAACTTCTGTTGTGCCAACATTTTCCCAGATTCATGTGTTGAATAAACCATTTAATGGATTTTGATTGGTATATATTTCTCTACCATCTCAACTATAGATATGCACATATCTGGCTGCCTCCTCCTCCTCCTCCAAGAAAGAAAGTTAGGGTTCGTGCCTCTCGCCGGCGTCGACGCAGGTCCGCCTCGTCTTCGGTGGCCCTAGGGCCATGGAGGCACGGTGGATCCTGGCAAGGGCCGGCGGGAGGGCTCCGTTTTTAGTCGTTTTTTACATTTTTGCTAGGGTTTGTGTCCTGTTCAGGAAGGTGAGACGGCGGCGGGCTCCCTGAATATGGAATAAAGGTCTCCCTGCCTAGCCCCCGTTCCGGCGGTGCGTCTAGCATCGTTGGTGGGCGTGTGGAGATGTGTTTCCGGCAGATTTATCTTTGATGGATTTGTTCGGATCTCGTCATTGTTCGTCTATGTTCGTGTGTCTTCGGCTTGGATCCTTCCGATCTACGTTATTTTTCATAGGCGGCGGTTGTTGTTCTGGGGTGCTGGTCCTATGTGACCTTAGCACGACGACTTCCCGTCTGTCTACTGCAACAAGTTGTGCCCGACTCCGGCGATGGGGGTGTAATGACGGTGGCGCGCCTTCGGCTCGCTTTAGTACTTGTAGTCATTGCTAAGTGGTCTACAAATCTAGATATAATTTTTTATTTCTGATGTTTGTTGTACCGCCATGATTGATTGAAGATGAATAGATTGAAAGTTTTCCCGTAAAAAATACATATGCACACATCATGCATGAAATTATTATTTAAAATACTAAACCATGCCTTTTTATTTTATTTTTAAGAGACAGGCAGGTGCACGATATGTAGTATTACAGATATGCTTGCACAAGGGGACAACGCCGGAAACCGTAGAAAAAGCGTCCACACACACAACTCAAACATTGGTACTTGTACATCTTAATTAGGCGGAGATCCTCATGAGCGATGGCCGCTACATTTCGATAAGCTAGTACTTCTTCGCAGTCGAAGCAACAAAGATAGGTGACGGAAATCAATGGGTAAGAATTAATAGTAGATGTTTTTTCTCCAAGCCATCGGAGAAAAAAAACACTGTCGGCTCTATAAGAGAACCGACTATGAAATCGTCCATATCACAAGCAGGTTTTTTTAACTCCTTGGCAGTACATTCCCTAACTAGATTAATGCACCGCTTACAAATGTTCATTCAACCTTATATACTGCCAAATTGTTGCCTACTCCCTTCGTCCCACAATATAACAACGTTTTCCAAGCTGCTTGAAAAACTTTCTTATATTATGGAATGGAGGGAGTATGTTGTAAGCTTTAAGTCATGTCTTCCTTTCTCTCATCCTCACACTAACACTAACAATTACCATTGGCTCGTTAGGCTCTCTCGGTCAAATTCAAAGACAGATTGATAATGAAGATGTTTTTTTTTCGAAAAGGATAATGAAGACGGTTTGAGGAAAAGAACATAGAGAAATGCATCGAGCTTCCTCATCTCATTTTCTGCATACGAAGAAGTCAAGAGAAATAACATAGTTCTTCATCTATAGTACTTTGCGTTTTTTTAATTTGAATCAACTAATGCTACTTCTTGAGAAACTTCCATCATGTTGTTCGAATGAAAAAAAAAGCAAATTATTGTCTACTTTGTCTTGTTGTTTCGGGAGAAAATAAAGAGATGCCGATTCATTAAGTGCTAGCAGGATAATATGTTAAAATCAAGCTGATATCAAGTAGTATATCACACACAAAAAAAACACTCCACATGATGTATATTAGACAAAACAAAGAATTTCACATTCACGTTAAGTGATTTTCTCTAATTCATAGTGAAATGGACAATCACTGTTACATTTACATGGGGATGTAAGGAACTAAAGATGGTCTTCTTGAAAATGACGTGCATTTGTTCATGATAGAAATGCAATTTGACCTAACATCACACAAGAGAACCAACCACATCCTTCTTCACAACTGCAGAATAAGGCAAGGATACAACTTTCTGTCTTGATTAGGACTTCTCATAACTTGTTGGAACTTCAACATGACGGAATTTTTTATTCTATGTGCTAGTACGTAGCAGTATTATTTTTGCAACAAAACAAAACAAACTCGATCTTCCTCCATCTTGAAATTCCAACAAATTCATCAAGCAAATTCATCAAGCAGGTCAACCCTTTGGTTAACCCAGTTAAGTAAAATGTAGTACTAGTAATTACACACACGAATCATGCGTACGTAGTAGTAGCAGTTGGCCAGCTGAGTAACTGGTGCATCATCCAGTGCGCGCCAGCTTGCGCGCGCTCATGTCCAGAGAGGCTCGTCGGCCCAGCCGACGTGCCCGGCCTGCATGATGCCGCCGCCGCCCGCCGCGCTGCCGTCGACGGTGTAGAGCGCGTCCGTGGGCGCGGAGCCTACACCAGGCGGTGCGGCGAGCTGGGACTGTGATCCGCCTACGCCGGTGCAGTAGGCGTCCTGCGGAGGCGTGGCGGCGGCGGTGGCCACCTCGACGCAGAGCAGCGCGACGAGGTGCGCGTGGTGGGCGCGGGCGGCGGCGAGCTCCGCCTGCGCGCGCGCGAGCTGCGCCTTGAGGCCGTCGACCTGCCTCTGGAGCTGGCAGATTGCGCCGGCGCTGCCGTAGACGGGGTCCCGCGCGCGCGCCGCCGCCTCGTACACCATGCTGCTCACCGCGTCCGCGCGCTGCTCCTCGGGCAGGTCCTGCAGGAGCTTGATGATGTTGCTGGCGCCGAAGACGCGGTGCGCGGTGGCGAACTTGTGGGGGTCCGTGGGCGGGAAGTAGGGCGCCAGCACGCAGCGGTCCACGCACCGGCGGCGGAGGATCTTGCACGCCGCGCACGGGCTCATCACCACCGCCGTCCCCGTCGCCATTGCCGGCGGCGACGTCGGGGTCGGTGACGAGTGCAACGGCGCCGTGTCGCCCGACGACTCCATGTTCGGTTCGCGCGAGCTCGATTCACTTCGAGCTGAGCTGAGCTAGCTGGTTGCGAAATTCTGTCGCCGTTGGTGTGGTGTATATATAGGGTGTCCGTGTGGGAAAGCTAGGAGTAGAAGCTAGGTGTAGTTGCGGAAAGTACATTTGATGGCCGAGCTGCACGAAGCCCTTTTTTTTGTGTGGAAAATACATTTTCTACACTTCAAAAAAAGTTTTATTACACAACTTAAAAAAAATCTGAGAAAGAGTAGAAGCTAGGTGTAGTTTTGGTTCTTAGGAGGGTCTGTATTAGGAGTTCTTGACAAAGTGATTTGCTATTTCTTGGTGGATTAGATTGAATATTTTTGAGCTTTGCACTCTAAATAAATATTCCCTCTGTAGTGTAGAAAACACAATACCATTTTGAGACGAGGGAGTAGATAATTGTAATTTGGACCACCTATGAATAATGCGTAGACGGTTTGCACTAGATTTTGGAAAAACACAAGTTGGTAGTGTTTCTTTTGCGAAAAGGAGTAACAAAATTCATCGGAAGTACAAAGTACCTCAAACATACTAAAAATTACATTGCACCATATTTGAGAAATTTGACAACTTTGCACTTTATTTTTGTTCTATATTTTCAGAGAATTTTAAGATTCCTATTTACCACATAGAAAGTAAGAAATCCTAGCTGATGGTAAATTCGACTACAAAAACATAGGACATATACAAGATGAATAGGTAGTTTTTTTTTTACTCTTTTGGTAAGAAACATAGATGCACACACCACACACCACACTGACGCGCTCACACGTGTAGTGAAGATCGGATGAGAATTGCGGAGCTTCAAGGTTGAAATTCATGTGCCTCGCTATCGAGGTGAACGTCATTTCCCACTGAAAAAATAATATGCATTGATGAGACAAAAATGTCAAACCTGGAATTTGATCCCTAGTGGGCCCAAGTACCACCACCCTCCTACCCATCCAACCGCTGGTTGGTTCTCATATTTTTGACAATTTCGATGAACATTCGAACTAGTGGCCTTCATATATGCATCTCCATTTGGAGTAAAACTTATCATACAAGTGCATATGGTATTTTGAAGTCTGATATTTTTCCCTCTTCTTACCGCATTCTAAGGTGTTGGAAGAAAAACCCCATGCGCTTTATATTCAATATCTATGTATATTGTTTGGTACTTCAGTATTTATATTGACATTATATATGGGTTTCTTGTAACTGGTAGAAATACAACCCAGTTGATTAATAGTTAGTATATTTTTTATGTACTTAAAACATGGGTATGTGACATCCTTCATGTGTATTTCCAAAAAAAAATCACACTTTTTTCTTAACCAATTAAGCCCAAATCATGATCTTCACCCACATGGATTTGGTTATGTCGCCAAAATCACGAGTTGCAGAGATGAGAACCATGAAAAGCAAGATCCCAATTGACATGGTTTGTTCTTCTCGAATGCACATGTTAAAAAAGACTAGACATTAATCCCTTATGTTGAAACAAAACCGAAAGATAAGTACTCCAAGATTGTTTAGTATTGCATTAATTAGAAATTTTATATCTTTCATTATTTGCCTTCAAAATCAAAATAGAAGTCCACAAAAGCCCTACACAATCATTACCATCATCTTACTCATAAGAGGTAATATTAATCAATGGATTAAAAAGATTTTATGCCTTGGTCGATTTGGAAGCCTCTTAAAAGAGCTCATATTCTCAATTTGAACCACACTTTTTGCATCATATGTGAAAGTGCTAGTTATCGACTAGAGGGGGGGGGGGGGGGGGTGAATAGGCGATTTTTATCAAAGTCTTCAAAACATGGAAGTTTCAAAGACAAACAATAGAAATGACCTAATTGATATGCAGCGGAAGATAAACTACACAAAGCAAGCCATAGTCAAGTATGCAATAGTGGTAACGTACGAAGACAAATAGCAGCTAGGTAGTAAGGATCAAGATGGAAGATAGTATGAAGCCAATCAACAATAGTAGTCAAACATTGAAGTCAAACAGATAAGACAGATAAGCAATGACTTCACAAAGACAAACTCAAGGTAAAGGAGGGAAAGGGATAGAACCAGTCACTTGTTGAAGACACAGGATTTGTTGGACCAGTTCCAGTTGCTGTGACAACTGTACGTCTGGTTAGGGAGGCTGAGATTCAACTCAGAAGACCGCGTCTTCACCTTATTCCCCTTGAGCTAAGGACACACAGTCCTCGCCCAATCACTTTGGTAAGTCTTCAAGGTAGACTTCCGAACCTTCACAGACTTCGTTCACCGGCAATCCACAATGACTCTTGGATGCTCAGAACGCGACGCCTAACCGGCTGGAGGATACACAGTCCTCAAGTGTAATAAGTCTTCAGGTCACACAGACAGAAAGACTTCAGTGAACTTGGACCCCACTTAACAGTACGGTGGTTCCTATGACTCAACAAAGAAGAAAAGGAAACAACGAAATAACTCAGTCTTCGCGCTCCATAGTCTTCACTCAATGTCTTCTCATGTCATAGACTTCAGTGTGAATATCTTCACACACCACCATTGTCTTCAATGCCTTCATACATTTTTAGGGGTCATCTCCGGTAGGTAAACCGAATCAATGGGGGACACTACCTGCGTTATCCTGCAATTCTCAGAAACGCATTAGTCCCTCAACCAACTTTGTCGTCAATACTCCAAAACCAACTAGGGGTGGCACTAGATGCACTTACAATCTCCCCCTTTTTGGTGATTGATGACAAACTGGTTGAAGTTTTCAACGGGAAAGAAGTATGTGAAATTGTAAAGGGTAGCGTATTGTCTTCATAAGGGGCAAGGGCTCCCCCTGAAGATGTGCATATAAGTAATTTGCTTTTGGAATGCAAATGCACATGGCAGGTTGTACTTGTGGAGATCCTCTTCAACTTATGAAGATAATTCATCATGCATGAAATGATATAACTTAAAGAATGACATGCATAATGGAAAATGGACGTCTGCAGAATGATCTAAGTGCGGAAGTTATCATCGCACGTGGAAACGCAAATAAGTAGCAGACGACCATCAAGTTTAAGTGTTACAACTCAAGGAACGAAGTGTATCAAAAGAAAGAGTTGTAAGCACTAGGCAAAAAAAATAAAGCAACCACCCTTATGAACCCGCTTCAAGACTATCAAACTCATATGCTTCTCCCCCTTTTGTTAGTAATGACCAAAAAGGTTTGAAGACATAGAGCATCTACTCGTCCTCAGGAGGAGTAGTCGAAGCAGCAGGGTTGTCGTTGTCGTTTGGCGGTGCAGACGAACTTGGTGCAGTGTCGATGCATGCAGATGTAGGGGGTGGTGAAGTAGCATCGTCTTCATCATCGATCACATTGGCATTGACCATTGCCGCGGAGGAAGAATAGTCAGAATCTTCAAGAGATGGAGTTCTTCGTAGGACAGCATTCCGTGGAGGAGTGGAGTCAAACTTGAATCTTTCAGTGAAGCCATCGTCTTGAAGATCAGCTTTAGCACTAAGCAGGGTCAAACTCTTCCATGATCGCCGACAAGTTTCGTGAGTGACAAATGCATTCTTGGTGGCAAGGTTTCGAATGCGATTTACATCCACCAAGGGGCTTTGCATCTGACGCTTGAGCTAAAAATGATGCTTATCTTGCTTCTGATGCAGGGCCACAAGAAGTTCTCGGTCATTGAGGACCCGAGAGCGCTTCTGAGGCCTTTGAGCAATTGTGCTCTCAGTAGCTTCAGTTGGCGCACGATGAGGCAGACGAGTGTTTCCAGCTATTGGATAGACACGCGTGACAGCTTGGACTCCTTCCATAGGCTGAGTGAAGCTTTGATGTTCAGCATTTTGAAGACAAAGAGGCTTCTTGGTAGGTTCAGGGTATATGGCTTCAACTGACATATCAACCTCTAGTAGGAAGATCACATGATTGCGAGCAGATGATTGATAGTTGACAGCAGAGTGTTGCTTGATGAGGCGCATGACCCATGGAGCATAGAACTTCAGTCCAAAAAGGTCAGATCCAGATGCAGCCAGTTGCCTGATGAAGAAATCTTGCGCATTGAAGCTGATGCCATTTAGGATGTAAAAGACCAATGTCTTCATGGCTCCTTCAAGTTTTGCAGCTGATGAATGTCCTTTGATCGGCCATAGAGTCCGCCTGATGATATGATATATAGTGCGCGCCAGATACTCAAGGTCATCAACAAAGAACTCCTTTGGATATTCAGCATCACGTCGCAAAGGCTTCATCATGCTCAACATCTGGCTCATATTGGGTTGAGCCTTATGGAAGATGCTCTCCAGTGCATTGCGGTGGTTTTGACAACCAGGTTCATATAGCTCTCCGGGAGTGGATAGGCATGTAAGTGAAGGAAATATGCCCTAGAGGCAATAATAAAGTTATTATTTATTTCCTTATTTCATGATAAATGTTTATTATTCATGCTAGAATTGTATTAACCGGAAACATAATACATGTGTGAATACATAGACAAACATAGTGTCACTAGTATGCCTCTACTTGACTAGCTCGTGAATCAAAGATGGTTAAGTTTCCTAGCCATGGACAAAAGAGTTGTCATTTAATTAACGGGATCACATCATTAGAAGAATGATGTGATTGACTTGACCCATTCCGTTAGCTTAGCACACGATCGTTTAGTATGTTGCTACTGCTTTCTTCATGACTTATACATGTTCCTGTGACTATGAGATTATGCAACTCCCGTTTACCAGAGGAACACTTTGTGTGCTACCAAATGTCACAACGTAACTGGGTGATTATAAAGGTGCTCTACAAGTGTCTCCAAAGGTACATGTTGGGTTGGCGTATTTCGAGATTAGGTTTTGTCACTCCGATTGTCGGAGAGGTATCTCTGGGCCCTCTCGGTAATAAGCATCACTTAAGCCTTGCAAGCATTGCAACTAATGAGTTAGTTGTGGGATGATGTATTACGGAATGAGTAAAGAGACTTGCTGGTAACGAGATTGAACTAGGTATTGGATACCGACGATCGAATCTCGGGCAAGTAACATACCGATGAGAAAGGGAACAACGTATGTTGTTATGTGGTTTGACCGATAAAGATCTTCATAGAATATGTAGGAACCAATATGGACATCCAGGTTCTGCTATTGGTTATTGATCGAGAATAGTTCTAGGTCATGTCTACATAGTTCTCGAACCCGTAGGGTCCGCACACTTAAGGTTTCGATGACAGTTATATTATGAGTTTATGAGTTTTTTATGTACCGAAGGAGTTCGGAGTCCCGGATGAGATCGGGGACATGACGTGGAGTCTCGAAATGGTCGAGACGCAAAGATCGATATATTGGACGACTATATTCGGAGTTCGGAAAGGTTCCGAGTGATTCAGGTATTTTTCGGAGTACCGGAGAGTTACGGGAATTCGGCGGGGAGTATATGGGCCTTATTGGGCCATACGGGAATATAGGAGAGAGGCCGAAAGAAAGGAGGCGCGCAGCCCCCCTCTGGTCCGAATTGGACAAGGGGTGCGGCCCCCTTTTCCTTCCTCCTCTCCCCCTCTTTCCCCTTCTCCTACTCCAACAAGGGAGGTGGAATCCTACTAGGACTAGGGAGTCCCTAGTAGGACTCCACACTTGGCGCACCCCTCCTAGGGCCGGCCACCTCCCCCCTTGCTCCTTTATATACGGGGGCAGGGGGCACCCCATGACACACAAGTTGATCTACGGATCGTTCCTTAGCCGTGTGCGGTGCCCCTCTCCACCATATTCCACCTCGGTCATATCGTCGCGGAGTTTAGGCGAAGCCCTGCGCCGGTAGAACATCATCATCGTCACCACGCCGTCGTGCTGACGGAACTCATCCCCGACGCTTTGCTGGATTGGAGCCCGGGGAACGTCATCGAGCTGAACATGTGCTAAACACGGAGGTGCCGTACGTTCGGTGCTTGGATCGGTCGAATCGTGAAGACGTACGACTACATCAACCGCGTTGTCATAACGCTTCCGCTTACGGTCTATGAGGGTACGTGGACAACACTCTCCCCTCTCGTTGCTATGCCATCACCATGATCTTGCGTGTGCGTAGGAATTTTTTTGAAATTACTACGTTCCCTAACAGTGGCATCCGAGCCTAGGTTTTATGCGTTGATGTTATATGCACAAGTAGAACACAAATGAGTTGTGGGCGATACAAGTCATACTGCTTACCAGCATGTCATACTTTGGTTCGGCGGTATTGTTGGATGAAGAGGCCCGGACCGACATTACGCGTACGCTTACGCGAGACTGGTTCTACCGACGTGCTTTGCACACAGGTGGCTGGCGGGTGTCAGTTTCTCCAACTTTAGTTGAATCGAGTGTGGCTACGCCCGGTCCTTGCGAAGGTTAAAACAACACTAACTTGACGAACTATCGTTGTGGTTTTGATGCGTAGGTAAGAACGGTTCTTGCTAAGCCCGTAGCAGCCACGTAAAACTTGCAACAACAAAGTAGAGGACGTCTAACTTGTTTTTGCAGGGCATGTTGTGATGTGATATGGTCAAGACGTGATGCTATATTTATTGTATGAGATGATCATGTTTTGTAACCGAAGTTATCGGCAACTGGCAGGAGCCATGTAACGCCCCGGATCCGATGCGCCAGGTGTCTGCCAGTTATTCGCCGTTGTTGCCATGTCATTTGCTTGTGTGTTGCATTTTATCATGTCATCATGTGCATTTCATTTTGCATACGTGTTCGTCTCATGCATCCGAGCATTTTCCCCGTTGTCCGTTTTGCAATCCGGCGCTCCTACGCCCTCCAGCGTTCCCCTTTCGTCTCTTGTTGTGAGTGTGTGTTAAACGTTCTCGGAATGGACCGAGTCTTGCCATGCGGCCTTGGTATAGCACCGGTAGACCGCCTGTCAAGTTTCGTGCCATTTGGAGGTCGTTTGATACTCCAACGGTTAACCGGGTAACCGTAAAGCCCCTCTCTCTTTGCAGCCCAACACCCCTTCCAAAGTGGCCCAAAACCCATCTAACTCCCCATCCATGCTCTCGGTCGTTCGATCACGATCGTGTGGGCGAAAACCGCTCCTCATTTGGACTCTCCTAGCTCCCTCTACCTATAAATATGCCCCTCCCCCCGAAATTCGCGGATGAATCCCCCCGAAACCCTAGATTTTTCCCTCTCCACCGCCGGACGCGTCCAGCCGCAGCCGGACACGTCTAGCCGCAGCCAGACATGTCCGCCCCGCGCCCCCTCGTCCAACCCGCGTCTGCCACATCGCCTCCCGCGGCATCCCCGCCGCCGGCCCGCCGGGGCCCATCCGGGGCCCGCCTGGCCCGAAGCGCGCTGCAAGCCCGCCCGCGGGCGCCCCCGCGCCCATCCGCCGCCTCCGCTCGCCGTCGAGCGCCGCCGCCCCGCGTCGGGTCGCCGCCGACCTCGCCGCCTCCAGCCGGCGCCGCCGCGCGCCCCGCCCCGTTGCCCTCCTCCTCGCTTGCTCCGCCCGGCGCCACCGCGCCTCGCCGGAGTCGCCGCCGCCTCAACTCCTCCTCGCCTGCTACGACCGCGCCGCCACGCCCGGATCCGCCGGATCCCGGCCGGAGGACCTCGCGGGTCGGCCAGATCTGGCCCCCCCCGAGCTCCCTCGACCCCGCCGACGTCCTCCCCGCCCATCTCCGGTCATCTCCGGCGAGATCCGGCCCTGCCTCGGAATTCGTGCATATGAAGGTTGACTTCCCCCCCTCCAAAATTTGGCCAAGTCCCTGATTATTGACATTTTCATGTCATATTCATGACATCATATCTCTACATCCGTAGCTCCGTTCCGTGCGTGTAATATGTCAAATTGTTCGCCTCAATGAGTACATCATTTCATTCCATTGCATCATATTTATTTGAGGTCATCTAGGTGCCTAAATCATCGTCGTAAGAGTGCTTCATAATGTTTTCTGTTGTCTATTATCAGAATGAGCTCTTTTGTCATTTTTGCCATGATTGATGTGTGCATCCTATGAGGTTGATGTCTTCATGTGTTTTGAACTATGTCATGTCTTATTTACATAGGTTCTTACCATGTATTTTTGTGATCAATGTGGTGAATAGCACAAGCATGCAAACTAGACATTGTGATGTTGCTGATTTTAGTCCCTGTTCTGCTGTTATTTTGATGCCATGTAAACTTGATGCTACAGAGAAATCCATGCATATTTGGAGATACTTTAGTAAGGATGTTTTGAACAATAGGGTATTGTCTATCCATACCTGCCCTTGGTTGCAATTATGGAGTAGTCTAGCATGTCATTTTCGTGCTCTACTTTTGCTTCAAAATGTTTCCTGGCAGATTGTTTACGTGTTATTCAATTTGGCCAAGCTTGCTATAGTTGATCCTTGCATGCTATGGACTTGTTCTTGACTTGGTTTGTTTCACAAACATGTCTTCTTGATGATGCTATGCTTATCTTGTAATGCAATGACTTGTGGTGAGTGAATCGAGCTTGTTAAGTAGTGTACATGATGTTGCTGTTTTGCTAGGCTGAATCTGTTATTTCGTGATGCTATATATACATGTTGCTACTAATCATTCTATGCATAATCTGGAGATGTTCTATAAACATGTTTTGATCTACATGTCATCCTCTATCCATCCATGCCCCTGGTAGCATTTATAGCTTGATGTAGCTTGTTGTAATCTTGCTCTAAAGTTGTTTCATAATGTTGTTGTCAGCCTGTTAACATTAAGTTCACTTGTTCCCATGTGTTTTGCTAGTGTTCCATGCACCCTATGAACTTTCTCTTGCCATGCCTAGCTTCACAAACATGCCTTCTTACTGTTGGTTGCCTTGTCATGCCATGTATTGCTCTGTTGTGAGTTGCACAAGCTCATCTACATGCCTTCATAATTATGTTCCTGCCATGTTTGAATCTGTATTATAACTTGCTATGTTTACGTGGGTGCCATCATATTTTCTGATCCTTTTTGGCTTATGGTCAGTAAGTGACTTTTTATCTATGCAATTAGTAGATTCATTCCACATCTTTGTTTGCCATGATAAGTTCCTGTAACATGTTGTTTAATAGCTCTAAACATTGCATCGTGATGTTATTTTCTGCAAAGTCTTAATTGTTATAACTTGCAATCTTACCATGTGTGTTTGAGCATGTTCTAGTGATTTCTGGAGATAGCTCAATGTTCATGTTTTGTTGTGCTTTACCTGTACATCATCTCCATGTCTTTTGTTTTCATGTTGAGGTCCTGTAGCATGTTGTTTTGATGCTTGCAATATGCCTAGTTGCTGTTTTGGACAGCTTGTCCTTTAAACTTGTTTCATGTGTGTGTGTTGAACCGTTGCTCCGTTTTGAGTGTGCTCTATATGAAACTTGCTTGATTTTGCATGTAGCTTCATATTATCATGTTGCATCCTTGTTTTGAGGTGTTTGCTTGATGTTTGGGTGCATTTTGCATCAATGTCATGTTTAACTTGTTTTGCTCATATCTTCTAGTCTGTAGCTCCGAACTAAATGAACTTTATATGTAACTTGACTAGAATTTCGTGTAGATCACCTTGGTGCCTTTTAACTTGATGTTTAACAACTTGAACATAAGGTTTATTCAGATCTGGACCAATTTCGAAATATGCATATGAGGACTTACCGGAATTGTTATATGTTGTTCCCGACCTCATTTAAACTTGCCTTGATGTGTTGCTCTTGTTTGCATCATCTCTTGCCATGAGTAGCTCCATATAGCTTTGTCATGCATAATGCTTGTTGTGCATCATGCCTTGTTCATGTGTGGTGTGTTTACTATGTTGTGTGCTTCTTCTTGTTAGTTCCTATTTCATTGCGATCGTGAGGATTCGTTCGTCTCCGCTTGGTTCGGCTTCATCCGTTTATCTTCTTCATGGACTCGTTCTTCTTGCTTGCGGGATTTCAGGCAAGATGACCGCTACCCTGGATCTCACTACTATCATTGCTATGCGAGTTGCTTCGTTCTATCGCTATGTTGTGCTACCTATTACCTGTTTATCAAGCCATCCCAAATTGCCATGAACCTCTAACCTTTGAGACCTTTCCTATGCAAACCGTTGTTCGGCTATGTTACCGCTTTGCTCAGCCCCTCTTATAGTGTTGCTAGTTGCAGGTGAAGTTGAAGATTTCTCCATGGTGGACAGGATTTTGGTTGTGATATCACAATATCTCTTATATTATTAATGCATCTATATACTTGGTAAAGGGTGGAAGACTCGGCCTTATGCCTAGTGTTTTGTTCCACTCTTGCCGCCCTAGTTTCCGTCATACCGGTGTTATGTTCCCGGATTTTTGCGTTCCTTACGCGGTCGGGTGATTTATGGGACCCCCTCGACAGTTCGCTTTGAATAAAACTCCTTCAGCAAGGCCCAACCTTGGTTTTACCATTTGCCTCACCACCACCTATCCCTTTCCCTTGGGTCGGCCAACCCGAGGGTCATCTTTATTTTAGCCCCCCCCTCCCGGGGCCAGTGCTTGTCTAAGTGTTGGTCCGAACCGGGCAGACTGCGGGGCCACCTCGGGGCAACTTGAGGGCTGGTTTTACTCGTAGGCTGACCCATCCGGTGTGCCCTGAGAACGAGATATGTGCAGCTCCTATCGGGATTTGTCGGCGCATCGGGCGGCTTTGCTGGTCTTGTTTTACCATTGTCGAAATGTCTTGTAAACCGGGATTCCGAGTCTGATCGGGTCTTCCTGGGAGAAGGTCTATTCCTTCGTTGATCGCGAGAGCTTGTCATGGGCTAAGTTGGGACACCCCTGCAGGGTATAATCTTTCGAAAGCCGTGCCTGCGGTTATAGGCAGATGGGAATTTGTTAATGTCCGGTTGTAGATAACTTGACACCAGATCCGAATTAAAACGCATCAACCGCGTGTGTAGCCGTGATGGTCTCTTTTCGGCGGAGTCCGGGAAGTGAACACGGTTTCTGGGTTATGTTTGACGTAAGTAGGAGTTCAGGATCACTTCTTGATCATTGCTAGCTTCACGACCGTTCCTTTGCTCTCTTCTCGCTCTTATTTGCGTATGTTAGCCACCATATATGCTTAGTCGCTGCTGCAGCCTCACCACTTTACCCCTTCCTTTCCCTTTAAGCTTTGCTAGTCTTGATACCCATGGTAATGGGATTGCTGAGTCCTCGTGGCTCACAGATTACTACAACAACAGTTGCAGGTACAGGTTCTGCGATGATCATGACGCGAGAGCGATGCTTGCTTGCGTTGAGTTCTTCTTCTGCTTCTTCTTCGATCAGGGGATAGGTTCCAGGTCGGCAGCCTGGGCTAGCAGGGTGGATGTCGTTTGAGTTTCTGTTTGTGATTCATCCGTAGTCGGATGATGCTCTTATGTATTGTGATGTTGTATTCGTGTGGCATTGTATGCCTCTTGTATGTATCCCCATCTATTTATGTAATGTTGATGTAATGATATCCACCTTGCAAAAGCGTTTCAATATGCGGGTCTATCCTTGGTGGGACCTTCGAGTTCCTTTTGGATAGGGTCGCATATTGGGCGTGACAAGTTGGTATCAGAGCCTCGACCGACCCTAGGAGCCCCCTTGATTGATCGTGTAGTTTGGCCGTTGTTGAGTCTAGAAGAAAACTGTTTTCTGAGTCTAGTTATATCGGAGAGTAGGAATTCTTTTTACTCCTCAGCCCCTTCGTCGCTCTGGTCAGGAATCTTGACATAGGTGTTTTGAATTACTTCTCTTCCCCTTCAAATTTTCTTTAGGATCATGCGGTTAGTTTTCGTTCGTTGTTCCTCAGCTCTTTTCATCCGGTGCATTTCTCGTCAAGTTGACTCGAGCCTCTTCATCGTTGAGTTCAATCCTCAGTTGTTTTCTTTTCCCACCCGCCCTCCCTGTTTTTCTTCTCGGAACCGGAGTCTGTAATCGAGTATCCATCCTACTCGTGCGAAGCCTTTGCTTTCTTTCCTCAATGATTTCAACCGGTGTTTCCTCTTGAAGTTATTCATCGGTTTCCCCTTCCAAGTTGCCTTTGTTTTCCCGCCCTCCCACCCTCTTCTTCCCGGAGTTTGAGTCTCTTTCGAGCATCGATTACAATCGTGTGGAACCTCTTTAGTCTTTTGTAAATTATTTCAACCGGTGAATTCTCGTCTCTGTGGACATTCTTCATCTCTTTTCCGGTGGATTCAATTCATGTTTTTCGATGTTGATCGTATTCTTTCCCTCAGCTCAAGTGTTTTCCATGCTTGTTCGCCTCTCGCCAGTTTATCCTTCCGGAGTGCTTAAGACATCTCAGGAGATTCGTCTGTGTTCCAATTAATTCGAGGTTGTCACCTCATTCAAATATTTCAATTGTTCTGGTGCATCATCTATCTGTTCAACATCCCTTTCCAACGGTGTTATCTCTTCAGTGGGTCCTAACCCACAGGTCTTTTTCCAGGATCTTACCTGACTCTTCTGATTCCCCGGAGTTATTCTCAATTCTTTTCAAGTGTGACGTAAGAATGTATTTCATTAGTCAGATGCCTTTCCAAGATCGTTTTTCAAATCATTTCATTGTTGGCTCAACCTCTCTGCTTTCATTCTCCTGGAGTACCTCAGTTATTTTGGTGTTGTTTCTCGTCGACATTTGAAGACCGAAGAAGAGTTTTTCCTCTCAACCTTGCCCGTTCTCTCGAAGTTTCGTGATTCTAGCTTCATGTTATCCTCTCGATTTTTTCCATTTGTCAGATATTCTTTTCTTAACCATCCAGAGTTTGTCAGGAGTTGTTTTTCCATTTCTTTTCACTGGAGGCTATCGTTCTCTATTCATCCCGGTGCTTCATTCAAGTGTTCTTTAATCAGCTCATGATCTCTTTGTTCTTTTGCATCTAAATCCCCCTCAAACATATTGTTTCTTCCCGGTGATTCATTCTCTTTCATCAGTCATTTTCGAATTCTTACGGTGGTTCGTTCAAGATTCTTTTTCCTTGATTATCATTTTTATTCATTCGTTCTTTTCAATCCTACCGGTGGTTCATGAAGACCTTCTCAAGTTTGCAATATGTCACTTCTCAATCCTTTTCAAGAAGAATAAGTAGTATGCAAAAGCCATTGCTTGTCATCAATTTAATTTGATGAAGGATAAGCATGCAATAAATCTTATCCTTATTTCATCCAAGTGAGTATCCTTTTCTTCGGAGTTTGTTCTTGATGAATAAATTCTAGTTCCAAGTGTTTCCCATCTTTTCTTTTCCGGAGTTCAAATCTCCTCAGCCATTTCGTCGGAACCTCCATCTAAATCACCGCAAGGCTTCAATCTTATTCTTTTCATCTTTCATTTTATATCATCATCCTTTTTCTTACCGGAGTTCTTCACGGTGGATCGTCATGATTTAATTCATTCTTCAAGAGTTCATCAAGATTTTGTTGGTGAAATTGAAGTATCTTTCCTTCATGCCTTTCAAAGTGCAATTAATTCTTCATTTTCTTCTGAACTGGAGTTTTGCATTTCTTCGTTCTTCTCAGATATTCAAATCCCTTCAACCTTTCCTTCTAAGTTCTTTTCATTCCATTCTTTCATTTCTTCCGGAGACATTGTATTGTTCATCTCCTCAAGTGCCATCTCTTTGGCTGAAGCTCATGTTCTATTCTTTCCTTGTTCAGCCAGAGTACTGCCTAAATCCTTTCAGTCTTATTCGTTTCTTATCTCGTTCTAACTGGAGTGCTTTCATAGTCTATCTGATTCCGTGAGCTTTCGATTCTCGTCATTCTCGTCGTTCCTCTCTTCTTCTCGAGTGCTCTTGATTCTTTGCTTTTTCTCTTCAGTTCTTGCTTCACCTCATCCCTTTTTCCTCCCGTCTCGGTCCTAAGATCTCGGGACGAGATCTCTTGTTAGTGGAGGAGTGTTGTAATGCCCCGGATCTGATGCGCCAGGTGACTGCCAGTTTTTCGCCTTTGTTGCCATGTCATTTGCTTGCGTGTTTCATTTTATCATGTCATCATGTGCATTTCATTTTGCATACGTGTTCGTCTCATGCATCCGAGCATTTTCCCCGTTGTCCGTTTTGCAATCCGGCGCTCCTATGCCCTCCGACGTTCCCCTTTCGTCTCTCATTGTGAGTGGGTGTTAAACGTTCTCGGAATGGACCGAGTCTTGCCATGCGGCCTTGGTATAGCACCGGTAGACCGCCTGTCAAGTTTCGTGCCATTTGGAGGTCGTTTGAAACTCCAACGGTTAACCGGGTAACCGTAAAGCCCCTCTCTCTTTGCAGCCCAACACCCCTTCCAAAGTGGCCCAAAACCCATCTAACCCCCCTCCATGCTCTCGGTCGTTCGATCACGATCGTGTGGGCGAAAACCGCTCCTCATTTGGACTCTCCTAGCTCCCTCTACCTATAAATATGCCCCTCCCCCCGAAATTCGCGGATGAATCCCCCCGAAACCCTAGATTTTTCCCTCTCCGCCGCCGAACGCGTCCAGCCGCAGCAGGACACGTCTGCCCCGCGCCCCCTCGTCCAACCCGCGTCTGCCACATCGCCTCCCGCGGCATCCCCGCCGGGGCCCACCCGGCCCGAAGCACGCCGCCGCCCGCCCGCGGGCGCCCCCGCGCCCATCCGCCGCCTCCGCTCGCCGCCGAGCGCCGCCGCCCCCGCGTCGGGTCGCCGCCGACCTCGCCGCCTCCAGCCGGCGCTCGCACCCGAGCCCCGGTCCGGCCGCGCCCTCCGCCGTCGCCGCCGTCCCTGCGCCGCCCCGCCCGCGCCCGTTGCCCTCCTCCTCGCCTGCTCCCCCGGCGCCGCCGCGCCTCGCCGGAGTCGCCGCCGCCTCAACTCCTCCTCGCCTGCTCCGACCGCGCCGCCGCACCCGGATCCGCCGGATCCCGGCCGGAGGACCTCGCGGGTCGGCTAGATCCGCCCCCCCCCCCCGAGCTCCCTTGACCCCGCCGCGTCCTCCCCGCCCATCTCCGGTCATCTCCGGCGAGATCGGCCCTGCCTCGGAATCCATGCATATGAAGGTTGACTTTCCCCCCTCCAAAATTTGGCTAAGTCCCTGATTATTGACATTTTCATGCCATGTTCATGCCATCATATCTCTGCATCCGTAGCTCCGTTTCGTGCGTGTAATATGTCAAATTGTTCGCCTCAATGAGTACATCATTTCATTCCATTGCATCATATTCATTTGAGGTCATCTAGATGCCTGAATCATCGTCGTAAGAGTGCTTCATAATGTTTTCTGTTGTCTGTTATCAGAACGAGCTCTTTTGTCATTTTTGCCATGATTGATGTGTGCATCCTATGAGGTTGATGTCTTCATGTGTTTTGAACTATGCCATGTCTTATTTACATAGGTGCTTACCATGTATTTTTGTGATCAATGTGGTGACTAGCACAAGCATGCAAACTAGGCATCGTGATGTTGCTGATTTTAGTCCCTGTTCTGCTGTTATTTTGATGCCATGTAAACTTGATGCTACAGAGAGATCCATGCATATTTGGAGATACTTCAGTAAGGGTGTTTTGAACAATAGGGTTATTGTCTATCCATACCTGCCCTTGGTTGCAATTATGGAGTAGTCTAGCATGTCATTTTCGTGCTCTACTTTTGCTTCAAAATGTTTCCTGGCAGATTGTTTACGTGTTATTCAATTTGGCCAAGCTTGCTATAGTTGATCCTTGCATGCTATGGACTTCTTCTTGACTTGGTTTGTTTCACAAACATGTCTTCTTGATGATGCTATGCTTATCTTGTCATGCAATTTCTTGTGGTGAGTGAATCGATCTTGTTAAGTAGTGTACATGATGTTGCTGTTTTGCTAGGCTGAATCTGTTATTTCGTGATGCTATATATACATGTTCCTACTAATCATTCTATGCATAATCTGGAGATGTTCTATAAACATGTTTTGATCTACATGTCATCCTCTATCCATCCATGCCCCTGGTAGCATTTATAGCTTGCTGTAGCTTATTGTAATCTTGCTCTAAATTTGCTTCATAATGTTGCTGTCAGCCTGTTAACATTAAGTTCACTTGTTCCCATGTGTTTTGCTAGTGTTCCATGCACCCTATGAACTTGCTCTTGCCATGTATAGCTTCACAAACATGCCTTATTACCGTTGGTTGCCTTGCCATGCCATGTATTGCTCTGTTGTGAGTTGCACAAGCTCATCTACATGCCTTCATAATTATGTTCCTGCCATGTTTGAATCTGTATTATAACTTGTTATGTTTACGTGGGTGCCATCATATTTTCTGATCCTTTTTGGCTTATGTTCAGTAAGGGACTTTTTATCTATGCAGTTAGTAGATTCATGCCATGTCTTTGTTTGCCATGATAAGTTCCCGTAATATGTTGTTTGATAGCTCTAAACATTGCATCGTGATGTTATTTTCTGCAAAGTCTGAATTGTTATAACTTGCAATCTTACCATGTGTGTTTGAGCATGTTCTAGTGATTTCTGGAGATAGCTCAGTGTTCATGTTTTGTTTTGCTTTACCTGTAAATCATGTCCATGCCTTTTGTTTTCATGTTGAGGTCCTGTAGCATGTTGTTTTGATGCTTGCAATATGCCTAGTTGCTGTTTTGGACAGCTTGTCCTTTAAACTTGTTTCATGTGTGTGTGTTGAACTGTTGCTCCGTTTTGAGTGTGCTATATATGAAACTTGCTTGATTTTGCATGTAGCTTCATATTATCATGTTGCATCCTTGTTTTGAGGTGTTTGCTTGATGTTTGGGTGTATTTTGCATCGATGCCATGTTTAACTTGTTTTGCTCATATCTTCTAGTCCGTAGCTCCGAACTAAATGAACTTTATATGTAACTTGACTAGAATTTCGTGTAGATCATCTTGGTGCCTTTTAACTTGATGTTTAACAACTTGAACATAAGGTTTATTCAGATCTGGACCAATTTCGAAATATGCATATGAGGACTTACCGGAATTGTTATATGTTGTTCCCGGCCTCATTTAAACTTGCCTTGATGTGTTGCTCTTGTTTGCATCATCTCTTGCCATGAGTAGCACCATATAGCTTTGTCATGCATCATGCTTGTTGTGCATCATGCCTTGTTCATGTGTGGTGTGTTTACTATGTTGTGTGCTTCTTCTTGTTAGTTCCTATTTCGTTGCGATCGTGAGGATTCGTTCGTCTCCGCTTGGTTCGGCTTCATCCATTCGTCTTCTTCATGGACTCGTTCTTCTTCCTTGCGGGATTTCAGGCAAGATGACCGCTACCCTGGATCTCACTACTATCATTGCTATGCGAGTTGCTTCGTTCTATCGCTATGTTGTGCTACCTATTACCTGTTTATCAAGCCATCCCAAATTGCCATGAACCTCTAACCTTTGAGACCTTTCCTATGCAAACCGTTGTTCGGCTATGTTACCGCTTTGCTCATCCCCTCTTATAGCGTTGCTAGTTGCAAGTGAAGTTGAAGATTTCTCCATGGTGGACAGGATTTTGGTTGGGATATCACAATATTTCTTATATTATTAATGCATCTGTATACTTGGTAAAGGGTGTAAGACTCGGCCTTATGCCTGGTGTTTTGTTCCACTCTTGCCGCCCTAGTTTCCGTCATACCGGTGTTATGTTCCCGGATTTTTGCGTTCCTTACGCGGTCGGGTGATTTATGGGACCCCCTCGGCAGTTCGCTTTGAATAAAACTCCTCCAGCAAGGCCCAACCTTGGTTTTACCATTTGCCTCACCACCACCTATCCCTTTCCCTTGGGTCGGCCAACCCGAGGGTCATCTTTATTTTAGCCCCCCCTCCCGGGGCCAGTGCTTGTCTAAGTGTTGGTCCGAACCGGGCAGACTGTTGGGCCACCTCGGGGCAACTTGAGGGCTGGTTTTACTCGTAGGCTGACCCATCCGGTGTGCCCTAAGAACGAGATATGTGCAGCTCCTATCGGGATTTGTCGGCGTATCAGGCGGCTTTGCTGGTCTTGTTTTACCATTGTCAAAATGTCTTGTAAACCGGGATTCCGAGTCTGATCGGGTCTTCCTGGGAGAAGGTCTATTCCTTCGTTGATCGCGAGAGCTTGTCATGGGCTAAGTTGGGACACCCCTGCAGGGTATAATCTTTCAAAAGTTGTGCCTGCGGTTATAGGCAGATGGGAATTTGTTAATGTCCGGTTTTAGATAACTTGACACCAGATCCGAATTAAAACGCATCAACCGCGTGTGTAGCCGTGATGGTCTCTTTTCGGCGGAGTCCGGGAAGTGAACACGGTTTCTGGGTTATGTTTGACGTATGTAGGAGTTCAGGATCACTTCTTGATCATTGCTAGCTTCGACCATTCCATTTGCTCTCTTCTCGCTCTTATTTCCGTATGTTAGCCACCATATATGCTTAGTCGCTGCTGCAGCCTTACCACTTTACCCCTTCCTTTCCCTTTAAGCTTTGCTAGTCTTGATACCCATGGTAATGGGATTGCTGAGTCCTCGTGGCTCATAGTTTACTACAACAACAGTTGCAGGTGTAGGTTCTGCGATGATCATGACGCGAGAGCGATGCTTGCTTGCGTTGAGTTCTTCTTCTGCTTCTTCTTCGATCAGGGGATAGGTTCCAGGTCGGCAGCCTGGGCTAGCAGGGTGGATGTCGTTTGAGTTTCTGTTTGTGATTCATCCATAGTCGGATGATGCTCTTATGTATTGTGATGTTGTATTCATGTGGCATTGTATGCCTCTTGTATGTATCCCCATCTATTTATGTAATGTTGATGTAATGATATCCACCTTGCAAAAGCGTTTCAATATGCGGGTCTATCCTTGGTGGGACCTTCGAGTTCCTTTTGGATAGGGTCGCATATTGGGCGTGACAAGTTGGTATCAGAGCCTCGACCGACCCTAGGAGCCCCCTTGATTGATCGTGTAGTTTGGCCGTTGTTGAGTCTAGAAGAAAACTGTTTTCTGAGTCTAGTTATATCGAAGAGTAGGAATTCTTTTTACTCCTCAGCCCCTTCGTCGCTCTGGTCAGGAATCTTGACATAGGTGTTTTGAATTACTTCTCTTCCCCTTCAAATTTTCTTTATGATCACACGGTTAGTTTTCGTTCGTTGTTCCTCAGCTCTTTTCATCCGGTGCATTTCTCGTCAAGTTGACTCGAGCCTCTTCATCGTTGAGTTCAATCCTCAGTTGTTTTCTTTTCCCACCCGCCCTCCCTATTTTTCTTCTCGGAACCGGAGTCCGTAATCGAGTATCCATCCTACTCGTGCGAAGCCTTTGCTTTCTTTCCTCAATGATTTCAACTGGTGTTTCCTCTTGAAGTTATTCGTCGGTTTCCCCTTCCAAGTTGCCTTTGTTTTCCCGCCCTCCCACCCTCTTCTTCCCGGAGTTTGAGTCTCTTTCGAGCATCGATTTCATTCGTGTGGAACCTCTTTAGTCTTTTGTAAATTATTTCAACCGGTGAATTCTCGTCTCTGTGGACATTCTTCATCTCTTTTCCGGTGGATTCAATTCATGTTTTTCGATGTTGATCGTATTCTTTCCCTCAGCTCAAGTGTTTTCCATGCTTGTTCGCCTCTCGCCAGTTTATCCTTCCGGAGTGCTTAAGACATCTCAGGAGATTCGTCTGTGTTCCAATTAATTCGAGGTTGTCACCTCATTCAAATATTTCAATTGTTCCGGTGCATCATCTATCTGTTCAACATCCCTTTCCAACGGTGTTATCTCTTCAGTGGGTCCTAACCCACAGGTCTTTTTCCAGGATCTTACCTGACTCTTCTGATTCCCCGGAGTTATTCTCAATTCTTTTCAAGTGTGATGTAAGAACGTATTTCATTAGTCAGATGCCTTTCCAAGATCGTTTTTCAAATCATTTCATTGTTGGCTCAACCTCTCTGCTTTCATTCTCCTGGAGTACCTCAGTTATTTTGGTGTTGTTTCTCGTCGACATTTGAAGACCGAAGAAGAGTTTTTCCTCTCAACCTTGCCCGTTCTCTCGAAGTTTCGTGATTCTAGCTTCATGTTATCCTCTCGATTTTTTCCATTTGTCAGATATTCTTTTCTTAACCATCCGGAGTTTGTCAGGAGTTGTTTTTCCATTTCTTTTCACTGGAGGCTATCGTTCTCTATTCATCCCGGTGCTTCGTTCAAGTGTTCTTTAATCATCTCATGATCTCTTTGTTCTTTTGCATCTAAATCCCCCTCAAACATATTGTTTCTTCCCGGTGATTCATTCTCTTTCATCAGTCATTTTCGAATTCTTACGGTGGTTCGTTCAAGATTCTTTTTCCTTGATTATCATTTTTATTCATTCGTTCTTTTCAATCCTACCGGTGGTTCATGAAGACCTTCTCAAGTTTGCAATATGTCACTTCTCAATCCTTTTCAAGAAGAATAAGTAGTATGCAAAAGCCATTGCTTGTCATCAATTTAATTTGATGAAGGATAAGCATGCAATAAATCTTATCCTTATTTCATCCAAGTGAGTATCCTTTTCTTCGGAGTTTGTTCTTGATGAATAAATTCTAGTTCCAAGTGTTTCCCATCTTTTCTTTTCCGGAGTTCAAATCTCCTCAGCCATTTCGTCGGAACCTCCATCTAAATCACCGCAAGGCTTCAATCTTATTCTTTTCATCTTTCATTTTATATCATCATCCTTTTTCTTACCGGAGTTTTTCACGGTGGATCGTCATGATTTAATTCATTCTTCAAGAGTTCATCAAGATTTTGTTGGTGAAATTGAAGTATCTTTCCTTCATGCCTTTCAAAGTGCAATTAATTCTTCATTTTCTTCTGAACTGGAGTTTTGCATTTCTTCGTTCTTCTCAGATATTCAAATCCCTTCAACCTTTCCTTCTAAGTTCTTTTCATTCCATTCTTTCAATTCTTCCGGAGACATTGTATTGTTCATCTCCTCAAGTGCCATCTCTTTGGGTGAAGCTCATGTTCTATTCTTTCCTTGTTCAGCCGGAGTACTGCCTAAATCCTTTCAGTCTTATTCGTTTCTTATCTCGTTCTAACTGGAGTGCTTTCATAGTCTATCTGATTCCGTGAGCTTTTGATTCTCATCATTCTCGTCGTTCCTCTCTTCTTCTCGAGTGCTCTCGATTCTTTGCTTTTTCTCTTCAGTTCTTGCTTCACCTCATCCCTTTTTCCTCCCGTCTCGGTCCTAAGATCTCGGGACGAGATCTCTTGTTAGTGGAGGAGTGTTGTAATGCCCCGGTTCCGATGCGCCAGGTGTCTGCCAGTTTTTCGCCTTTGTTGCCATATCATTTGCTTGCATGTTTCATTTTATCATGTCATCATGTGCATTTCATTTTGCATACGTGTTCGTCTCATGCATCCGAGCATTTTCCCCGTTGTCCGTTTTGCAATCCGGCGCTCTTATGCCCTCCGACGTTCCCCTTTCGTCTCTCGTTGTGAGTGGGTGTTAAACGTTCTCGGAATGGACCGAGTCTTGCCATGCGGCCTTGGTATAGCACCGGTAGACCGCCTGTCAAGTTTCGTGCCATTTGGAGGTCGTTTGAAACTCCAACGGTTAACCGGGTAACCGTAAAGCCCCTCTCTCTTTGCAGCCCAACACCCCTTCCAAAGTGGCCCAAAACCCATCTAACCCCCCTCCATGCTCTCGGTCATTCGATCACGATCGTGTGGGCGAAAACCGCTCCTCATTTGGACTCTCCTAGCTCCCTCTACCTATAAATATGCCCCTCCCCCCGAAATTCGCGGATGAATCCCCCCGAAACCCTAGATTTTTCCCTCTCCGCCGCCGGACACGTCCAGCCGCAGCCGGACACGTCCGCCCCGCGCCCCCTCGTCCAACCCACGTCTTCCACATCGCCTCCCGCGGCATCCCCGCCGGGGCCCATCCGGGGCCCGCCCGGCCTGAAGCGCGCCGCCGCCAGCCCGCGGGCGCCCCTGCGCCCATCCGCCGCCTCCGCTCGCCGCCGAGCGCCGCCGCCCCCGCGTCGGGTCGCCGCCGACCTCGCCGCCTCCAGCCGGCGCTGCGCACCCGAGCCCCGGCTCCGGCCGCGCCCTCCGCCGTCGCCGCCGTCCCTGGCGCCGCCCCCGCCCGCGCCCGTTGCCCTCCTCCTCGCCTGCTCCGCCCGGCGCCGCCGCGCCTCGCCGGAGTCGCCGCCGCCTCAACTCCTCCTCGCCTGCTCCGACCGCGCCACCGCGCCCGGATCCGCCGGATCCCGGCCGGAGGACCTCGCGGGTCGGCTAGATCCCCCCCCCCCCCCCCCGAGCTCCCTTGACCCCGCCGGCGTCCTCCACGCCCATCTCCGGTCATCTCCGGCGAGATCCGGCCCTGCCTCGGAATCCGTGCATATGAAGGTTGACTTTCCCCTCCTCCAAAATTTGGCTAAGTCCCTGATTGTTGACATTTTCATGCCATGTTCATGCCATCATATCTCTGCATCCGTAGCTCCGTTTCGTGCGTGTAATATGTCAAATTGTTCGCCTCAACGAGTACATCATTTCATTCCATTGCATAATATTAATTTGTGGTCATCTAGGTGCCTGAATCATCGTCGTAAGAGTGCTTCATAATGTTTTCTGTTGTCTGTTATCAGAATGAGCTCTTTTGTCATTTTTGCCATGATTGATGTGTGCATCCTATGAGGTTGATGTCTTCATGTGTTTTGAACTATGCCATGTATTATTTACATAGGTTCTTACCATGTATTTTTGTGATCAATATGGTGACTAGCACAAGCATGCAAACTAGGCATTGTGATGTTGCTGATTTTAGTCCCTGTTCTGCTGTTATTTTGATGCCATGTAAACTTGATGCTACAGAGAGATCCATGCATATTTGGAGATACTTTAGTAAGGATGTTTTGAACAATAGGGTATTGTCTATCCATACCTGCCCTTGGTTGCAATTATGGAGTAGTCTAGCATGTCATTTTCGTGCTCTACTTTTGCTTCAAAATGTTTCCTGGCAGATTGTTTACGTGTTATTCAATTTGGCCAAGCTTGCTATAATTGATCCTTGCATGCTATGGACTTGTTCTTGGCTTGGTTTGTTTCACAAACATGTCTTCTTGATGATGCTATGCTTATCTTGTCATGCAATTTCTTGTGGTGAGTGAATCGAGCTTGTTAAGTAGTATACATGATGTTGCTGTTTTGCTAGGCTGAATCTGTTATTTCGTGATGCTATATATACATGTTCCTACTAATCATTCTATCCATAATCTGGAGATGTTCTATAAACATGTTTTGATCTACATGTCATCCTCTATCCATCCATGCCCCTGGTAGCATTTATAGCTTGTTGTAGCTTATTGTAATCTTGCTCTAAATTTGCTTCATAATGTTGCTGTCAGCCTGTTAACATTAAGTTCACTTGTTCCCATGTGTTTTGCTAGTGTTCCATGCACCCTATGAACTTGCTCTTGCCATGTATAGCTTCACAAACATGCCTTATTACTGTTGGTTGCCTTGCCATGCCATGTATTGCTCTGTTGTGAGTTGCACAAGCTCATCTACATGCCTTCATAATTATGTTCCTGCCATGTTTGAATCTGTATTATAACTTGCTATGTTTACGTGGGTGCCATCATATTTTCTGATCCTTTTTGGCTTATGGTCGGTAAGGGACTTTTTATCTATGCAGTTAGTAGATTCATGCCATGTCTTTGTTTGCCATGATAAGTTCCCGTAACATGTTGTTTGATAGCTCTAAACATTGCATCGTGATGTTATTTTCTGCAAAGTCTGAATTGTTATAACTTGCAATCTTACCATGTGTGTTTGAGCATGTTCTAGTGATTTCTGGAGATAGCTCAGTGTTCATGTTTTGTTTTGCTTTACCTGTAAATCATGTCCATGCCTTTTGTTTTCATGTTGAGGTCCTGTAGCATGTTGTTTTGATGCTTGCAATATGCCTAGTTGCTGTTTTGGACAGCTTGTCCTTTAAACTTGTTTCATGTGTGTGTGTTGAACTGTTGCTCCGTTTTGAGTGTGCTCTATATGAAACTTGCTTGATTTTGCATGTAGCTTCATATTATCATGTTGCATCCTTGTTTTGAGGTGTTTGCTTGATGTTTGGGTGCATTTTGCATCGATGCCATGTTTAACTTGTTTTGCTCATATCTTCTAGTCCGTAGCTCCGAACTAAATGAACTTTATATGTAACTTGACTAGAATTTCGTGTAGATCATCTTGGTGCCTTTTAACTTGATGTTTAACAACTTGAACATAAGGTTTATTCAGATCTGGACCAATTTCGAAATATGCATATGAGGACTTACTGGAATTGTTATATGTTGTTCCCGGCCTCATTTAAACTTGCCTTGATGTGTTGCTCTTGTTTGCATCATCTCTTGCCATGAGTAGCTCCATATAGCTTTGTCATGCATCATGCTTGTTGTGCATCATGCCTTGTTCATGTGTGGTGTGTTTACTATGTTGTGTGCTTCTTCTTGTTAGTTCCTATTTCGTTGCGATCGTGAGGATTCGTTCGTCTCCGCTTGGTTCGGCTTCATCCGTTCGTCTTCTTCATGGACTCGTTCTTCTTCCTTGCGGGATTTCAGGCAAGATGACCGCTACCTTGGATCTCACTACTATTATTGCTATGCGAGTTGCTTCGTTCTATCGCTATGTTGTGCTACCTATTACCTGTTTATCAAGCCATCCCAAATTGCCATGAACCTCTAACCTTTGACACCTTTCCTATGCAAACCGTTGTTCGGCTATGTTACCGCTTTACTCATCCCCTCTTATAGCGTTGCTAGTTGCAGGTGAAGTTGAAGATTTCTCCATGGTGGACAGGATTTTGGTTGGGATATCACAATATTTCTTATATTATTAATGCATCTATATACTTGGTAAAGGGTGGAAGACTCGGCCTTATGCCTGGTGTTTTGTTCCACTCTTGCCGCCATAGTTTCCGTCATACCGGTGTTATGTTCCCGGATTTTTGCGTTCCTTACGCGGTCGGGTGATTTATGGGACCCCCTCGACAGTTCGCTTTGAATAAAACTCCTCCAGCAAGGCCCAACCTTGGTTTTACCAGTTGCCTCACCACCACCTATCCCTTTCCCTTGGGTCGGCCAACCCGAGGGTCATCTTTATTTTAGCCCCCCCCCTCCCGGGGCCAGTGCTTGTCTAAGTGTTGGTCCGAACTGGGCAGACTGCGGGGCCACCTCGGGGCAACTTGAGGGCTGGTTTTACTCGTAGGCTGACCCATCCGGTGTGCCCTGAGAACGAGATATGTGCAGCTCCTATCGGGATTTGTCGGCGTATCAGGCGGCTTTGCCGGTCTTGTTTTACCATTGTCAAAATGTCTTGTAAACCGGGATTCCGAGTCTGATCGGGTCTTCCTGGGAGAAGGTCTATTCCTTCGTTGATCGCGAGAGCTTGTCATGGGCTAAGTTGGGACACCCCTGCAGGGTATAATCTTTCGAAAGCTATGCCTGCGGTTATAGGCAGATGGGAATTTGTTAATGTCCGGTTTTAGATAACTTGACACCAGATCCGAATTAAAACGCATCAACCGCGTGTGTAGCCGTGATGGTCTCTTTTCGGCGGAGTCCGGGAAGTGAACACGGTTTCTGGGTTATGTTTGACGTAAGTAGGAGTTCAGGATCACTTCTTGATCATTGCTAGCTTCGACCATTCCATTTGCTCTCTTCTCGCTCTTATTTCCGTATGTTAGCCACCATATATGCTTAGTCGCTACTGCAGCCTTACCACTTTACCCCTTCCTTTCCCTTTAAGCTTTGCTAGTCTTGATACCCATGTTAATGGGATTGCTGAGTCCTCGTGGCTCACAGTTTACTACAACAACAGTTGCAGGTGCAGGTTCTGTGATGATCATGACGCGAGAGCGATGCTTGCTTGCGTTGAGTTCTTCTTCTGCTTCTTCTTCGATCAGGGGATAGGTTCCAGGTCGGCAGCCTGGGATAGCAGGGTGGATGTCGTTTGAGTTTCTGTTTGTGATTCATCCGTAGTCGGATGATGCTCTTATGTATTGTGATGTTGTATTCATGTGGCATTGTATGCCTCTTGTATGTATCCCCATCTATTTATGTAATGTTGATGTAATGATATCCACCTTGCAAAAGCGTTTCAATATGCGGGTCTATCCTTGGTGGGACCTTCGAGTTCCTTTTGGATAGGGTCGCATATTGGGCGTGACAAGCCATATGGCTGTCGCTTTATTGTATGAAATGCAAACGCCCTGTAATTGCTTTACTTTATCACTAAGCGGTAGTGATAGTCGTAGAAGCTATAGATGGCGTAAACGACAACGATGCTACGATGGAGATCAAGGTGTCGCGCCGGTGATGATGGTGATCACGACGGTGCTTCGGAGATGGAGATCACAAGCACAAGATGATGATGGCCATATCATATCACTTATATTGATTGCATGTGATGTTTATCCTTTATGCATCTTATCTTGCTTTGATTGACGGTAGCATTTTAAGATGATCTCTCACTAAAAATTATCAAGAAGTGTTCTCCCTGAGTATGCACCGTTGCCAAAGTTCGTCATGCCCAGACACCACGTGATGATCGGGTGTGATAAGCTCTACGTCCATCTACAATGGGTGCAAGCCAGTTTTGCACACGCAGAATACTCAGGTTAAACTTGACGAGCCTAGCATATGCAGATATGGCCTCGGAACACAGAGACCGAAAGGTCAAGCGTGAATCATATAGTAGATATGATCAACATAGTGATGTTCACCATTGAAAACTACTCCATCTCACGTGATGATCGGTTATGGTTTAGTTGATTTGGATCATGTGATCACTTAGATGACTCGAGAGATGTCTTTCTAAGTGGGAGTTCTTAAGTAATATGATTAATTGAACTTTAATTTATCATGAACTTAGTCCTGGTAGTATTTTGCAAATTATGTTGTAGATCAATAGCTTGCGTTGTTGCTCTCATATGTTTATTTTGATATGTTCCTAGAGAAAATTGTGTTGAAAAAGTTAGTAGCAATGATGCGGATTGGATCCGTGATCTAAGGTTTATCCTCATTGCTGCGCAGAAGAATTATGTCCTTGATGCACTGCTAGGTGACAAACCTATTGCAGCAGCAGATGCACACGTTATGAACGTTTGGCTAGCTCAATATGATGACTACTTGATAGTTTAGTGCACCATGCTTAACGGCTTAGAATCGGGACTTCAAAGACGTTTTGAACGTCATGGACCATATGAGATGTTCCAGGAGTTGAAGTTAATATTTCAAGCAAATACCCGAGTTGAGAGATATGAAGTCTCCAACAAGTTCTATGGCTAAAAGATGGAGGAGAATCGCTCAATTAGTGAGCATGTGCTCAGATTGTCTGGGTACTTCAATCGCTTGAATCAAGTGGGAGTTAATCTTCTAGATAAGATAGTGATTGACAGAATTCTCTAGTCACCATCACTAAGTTACTAGAACTTCGTGATGAACTATAGTATGCAAGGGATGACGAAAACAATTCCCAAGCTCTTTGCGATGCAAAAATCGGCGAAGGAAGAAATCAAAGAAAAACATCAAAGTGTTGATTGTGGACAAGATCACTAGTTTCAAGAAAAGGGGCAAAGGGAAGAAGGGGAACTTCAAGAAGAACAGCAAGCAAGTTGCTGCTCAAGTGAAGAAGCCCAAGTCTGGACCTAAGCCTAAGACTAAGTGATTCTACTGCAAAGGAAATGGTCACTGGAAGCGGAAATGCCCTGAATATTTGGTGGATAAGAAGGATGGCAAAGTGAACAAGGGTATATTTGATATACAGGTTATTGATGTGTGCCTTACTAGTGTTTATAGTAGCCCCTGAGTATTTGATACTTGTTCGGTTACTAAGATTAGTAACTCGAAACAGGAGTTACAGAATAAACAGAGACTAGTTGAGGGGAAGTGATGATGAGTGTTGGAAATAGTTCCAAGATTGATATGATCATCATCACACACTCCCTATACTTTCGGGATTAGTGTTAAACCTAAATAAATGTTATTTAGCGTTTGCGTTGAGCATGAATATGATTTGATCATGTTTATTGCAATACGGTTATTCATTTAAAGTCATAGAATAATTGTTGTTCTGTTTACATGAATAAAACCTTTAATGGTCATACACCCAATGAAAATAGTTTGTTGGATCTCGATTGTAGTGATACACATATTCATAACATTGATGCCAAAAGATGCAAAGTTAATAATGATAGTGCAAGTTATTTGTGGCACTGTCGTTTGGGTCATATCGGTGTAAAGCGCATGAAGAAACTTCATAAAGATGGATTTTTGGAATCACTTGGTTATGAATCATTTGATGCTTGCGTACCGTGCCGTATGGGCAAGATGACTAAAACTCCGTTCTTCAGAGCAATGGAACGAGCTACTGACTTGTTGGAAATAATACATACCGATGTATGCGATCCAATGAGTGTTGATGCTCGTGGCAAGTATCGTTATTTTCTGACCTTCACAAGATGATTTGAGCAGATATGGGTATATCTACTTGATAAAACATAAGTTTGAAATAATTGAAAGGTTCAAAGAATTTCAGAGTGAAGTGGAAAAATCATCGTAACAAGAAAATAAAGTTTCTACGATCTGATCGCAGAGACGAATATTTGAGGTACGAGTTTGGTCTTCAATTAAAACAATGTGGAATAGTTTCACAGCTCACGCCACCTGGAACACCACAACGTTATGGTGTGTCCGAACGTCGTAACTGCACTTTATTGGATATGGTGCGATCTATGATGTCTCTTATCGGATTTACCATTATCATTTTTGGGTTTATGCATTAGAGACAGTTGCATTCACGTTTAATAGGGCACCATCTAAATCCGTTGAGATGACACCGTATGAACTATGGTTTAGCAGTAAACCAAAGTTGTCGTTTCTTAAATTTTAGGGCTGCGATGCTTATGTGAAAAAGTTTCAACCTGATAAGCTCAAACCCAAATCGGAGAAGTGCGTCTTCATAGAATACCAAAAGGTAACTATTGGGTACACCTTCTATCACAGATTCGAAGGCAAGTTATTCGTTGCTAAGATGGATCCTTTCTAGAGAAGGAGTTTCCCTCGAAAGAAGTGAGTGGGAGGAAAGTAGAACTTGATGAGGTAACTGTACCTTCTCCATTATTGGAAAGTAGTTCATCACAGAAATAAGTTCCAGTGATTCCTACACCAATTAGTGAGGAAGTTAATGATGATGATCATGAAACTTCAAATCAAGTTGCTACCAAACCTCGTAGGTCTTCCAGAGTAAGATCCGCACTAGAGTGGTATGGTAATCGTGTTCTGGAAGTCATGTTACTTGACCATGATGAACCTACGAACTATGAGGAAGCGATGATGAGCCCAGATTCCACAAAATGGCTAGAGGCCATGAAATCTGAGATGGGATCCATGTATGAGAACAAAGTATAGACTTTGGTTGACTTGCCTGATGATCGGCAAGCCATTGAGAATAAATGGATTTTTAAGAAGAAGACTGGCGCTGACGGTAATGTAACTGTCTATAAAGCTCAACTTGTTGCGAAAGGTTTTCGACAAGTTCAAGGGGTTGACTACGATGAGACTTTCTCACCCGTAGCGATGCTTAAGTCTGTCCGAATCATGTTAGCGATTGCCGCATTTTATGATTATGAAATTTGGCAGATGGATGTAAAAACTGCATTCCTGAATGGATTTCTGGAAGAAGAGTTGTATATGATGCAACCGGAGGGTTTTGTAGATCCTAAGGGAGCTAACAAAGTGTGCAAGCTCCAGCGATCAATCTATGGTCTGGTGCAAGCCTCTCGGAATTGGAATATATGCTTGATGAATTGATCAAAGCATATGGTTTTATACAGACTTTTGGAGAAGCCTGTATTTACAAGAAAGTGAGTGGGAGCACTACAACATTTCTGATAAGTATATGTGAATGACATATTGTTGATCGGAAATAATGTAGAATTATTCTGCAAAGCATAAAGGAGTATTTGAAAGGAGTTTTTCAAAGAAGGACCTCGGTGAAGCTGCTTATACATTGAGCATCAAGATCTATATAGATAGATCAAGACGCTTGATAAGATTTTTTCAATGAGTACATACCTTGATAAATTTTTGAAATAGTTCAAAATAGAACAGTCAAAGAAGGAGTTCTTGCCTGTGATGCAAAGGTGTGAAGTTGAGTAAGACTCAAACCCCGACCATGGCAGAAAATAGAAAGAGAATGAAAAGTCATTCCCTATGCCTCAGTCATAGGTTCTATAAAGTATGCTATGCTGTGAACCAGACCTATTGTATACCTTTCTCTGAGTTTGGCAAAGGAATACAATTTTGATCTAAAAGTAGACCACTAGAACAGCGGTCAAGAATATCCTTAGTGAGGACTAAGGAGATGTTTCTCGATTATGGAGGTGATAAAAGAGCCAGTCATAAAAAGTTACAACGATGCAAGCTTTTACACCAATCCAGATGACTCTAAGTCTCAATATGGATACATATTGAAAGTGGGAACAATTAGCTAGAGTAGCTCCGTGCAGAGCATTGTGGACATATAATATTTGCAAAATACATACGGCTCTGAATGTGACAGACCCATTGACTAAACTTCTCTCATGAGCAAAACATGATCATACCTTAGTACTCTTTGGGTGTTAATCACATAGCCATGTGAACTAGATTATTGACTCTAGTAAACCCTTTGGGCGTTGATCACATGACGATGTGAACTATGGGTATTAATCACATACAGATGTGAATATTGATGTTAAATCACATGGTGATGTGAACTAGATTATTGACTCTGGTGTAAGTGGGAGACTGAAGGAAATATGCCCTAGAGGCAATAATAAAGTTATTATTTATTTCCTTATTTCATGATAAATGTTTATTATTCATGCTAGAATTGTATTAACCGGAAACATAATACATGTGTGAATACATAGACAAACATAGTGTCACTAGTATGCCTCTACTTGACTAGCTCGTGAATCAAAGATGGTTAAGTTTCCTAGCCATGGACAAAAGAGTTGTCATTTAATTAACGGGATCACATCATTAGGAGAATGATGTGATTGACTTGACCCATTCCATTAGCTTAGCACACGATCGTTTAGTATGTTGCTACTGCTTTCTTCATGACTTATACATGTTCCTGTGACTATGAGATTATGCAACTCCCGTTTACTAGAGGAACACTTTGTGTGCTACCAAACGTCACAACGTAATTGGGTGATTATAAAGGTGCTCTACAGGTGTCTCCAAAGGTACATGTTGGGTTGGCGTATTTCGAGATTAGGTTTTGTCACTCCAATTGTCGGAGAGGTATCTCTGGGCCCTCTCTGTAATACACATCACTTAAGCCTTGCAAGCATTGCAACTAATGAGTTAGTTGTGGGATGATGTATTACGGAACGAGTAAAGAGACTTGCCGGTAACGAGATTGAACTAGGTATTGGATACCGACGATCGAATCTCGGGCAAGTAACATACCAATGACAAAGGGAACAACGTATGTTGTTATGCGGTTTGACCGATAAAGATCTTCGTAGAATATGTAGGAACCAATATGGACATCCAGGTTCCGCTATTGGTTATTGATCGAGAATAGTTCTAGGTCATGTCTACATAGTTCTCGAACCCATAGGGTCCGCACGCTTAAGGTTTCGATGACAGTTATATTATGAGTTTATGAGTTTTGATGTACCGAAGGAGTTTGGAGTCCCGGATTAGATCGGGGACATGACGAGGAGTCTTGAAATGGTCGAGACGTAAAGATCGATATATTGAACGACTATATTCGGAGTTCGGAAGGGTTCCGAGTGATTCGGGTATTTTTCGGAGTACCGGAGAGTTACGGGAATTCGCCGGGGAGTATATGGGCCTTATTGGGCCATACGGGAATGGAGGAGAGAGGCCGAAAGGAAGGAGGCGCGCGGCCCCCCTTTGGTCCGAATTGGACAAGGGGTGCAGCCCCCCTTTCCTTCCTCCTCTCCCCCTCTTTCCCCTTCTACTCCAACAAGGGAGGTGGAATCCTACTAGGACTAAGGAGTCCTAGTAGGACTCCACACTTGGCGCGCCCCCTCCTAGGGCCGGCCACCTCCCCCCTTGCTCCTTTATATACGGGGGCAGGGGGACACCCCATGACACACAAGTTGATCTACGGATCGTTTCTCAGCCGTGTGCGGTGCCCCTCTCCACCATATTCCACTTCGGTCATATCGTCGCGGAGTTTAGGCAAAGCCCTGCGCCGGTAGAACATCATCATCGTCACCACGCCATCGTGCTGACAGAACCCATCCCCGACGCTTTGATGGAATGGAGCCCGGGGAACGTCATCGAGCTGAACGTGTGCTGAACACGGAGGTGCCGTACGTTCGGTGCTTGGATCGGTCGAATCATGAAGACGTACGACTACATCAACCGCGTTGTCATAACGCTTCCGCTTACGGTCTACGAGGGTACGTGGACAACACTCTCCCCTCTTGTTGCTATGCCATCACCATGATCTTGCGTGTGCATAGGAATTTCTTTGAAATTACTATGTTCCCTAACAGTAAGCTCAATGATGTCAAGAGCTTTGGCTTCATGATGAACATTTCCTATCATCCACTCGAGAACCCATGTCTTCGTATCTCTGTTATAACCGTGAATGTGGAGTGTATCATAGAATTGAAGCAATAGCTCTTCATTCCAATGTTCTTTGTCTGTGACAAAGCTGAGCAGACCAGCATCAGAAAGCAGTCAAGTGCTTCTTCTAAACGTGGCAGTCCAGCAATGGCTTCAGTGTCGAGGCGCATATGAGGGAAAATGCGCCCTTGATCATACAGAACACAGGAGTAATAGCTTCGCTGCTGATGACTCCAGAACCGATCTGATGATATTCTTGGCTTCGTGTAGGGGTTCTTTGAGCTGTCAAAGAATGTGTTGTGGCTCTTGAAGCCATTTGCATTGAAAGACCCGACAGATGTGGCAGTACCTGAAAACCTTGGCAGTCTTAGCTTTGGCTTCTGAACCTGAGGCCTATGCTCAATGTGATAGTCAAATTGAGGACCAGAGATAGTAGGCGGAGAGATCAAAACGGGCCATCTTACTGTGATTAGGTTGCCACGGTTGTATGCTTGCTCGATTGTATATGGCCTTGGTGGCGGAACAGGAGCAGTGGCAGCAACAGTGGCTTCGGGCTGCACATCAGAAGCTTCAGGAGCATTTTCAGTATTGGCTTCTGGTATGGGGCTTGGCACAGGCTCCACATTAGCTTCAGCCATGACTATGTCATCGGCTTCATTGGTGTTTGTGGTGGCAGCCTCAAGGTTTTCAACCTCCACTTGCTGAGCTGGAGGGTCAGGCACAGACACGTTCACTTCATGAACAGTTTCTTTAGGAATGGGGGAGTAGGGACTCGTTCTTCTTGACGTTCATCATCGGCTGATGCAGCCGGATTGTCTTCAGCAGCTGGTGCTTCAGACTCGGAGACATTCACAGCAGGAGTGGATTCTGAAAACACTTGATGTGCAACAGGTTGATGGTGCACTTCTCCTTCTGTAACGCTCGGAAGAGGGGCTTGAGGCCTTGGTCCTTTGCGAAGCCTTTGTAGTACAGGCGACGCCTTTGGGGATGGAGTGGGCAGGTCCTCATCCTCTTCAAATTGCACGGATGGTGTGGCTTGTTGTTGTTGGGGAGTGCTGGGGGAGTCTTGTTCTTGCGGGCGATCAGCCCATGAAGCATCCTGAGCAATTAGCGTCAAAGGACGACCAATGCTGACGATTTTGCTGTTCATACGAACAGGTGATGATACCACGTTGTATTCAATTCGAGGAAGGACTTCATCATCTTCAACATTGTCATGATGACCAATGTCTTCAGCAGTGATGGGATCAACTGCGGTAATCTCTTTAGCTTCAGGTGCCTCTGTGGAAGCAGGCTCATGAACAGTCATGCGAAGTTCTTTGGTTGCAGATGCAGGACGAAACACTAAGATGGGTTCAACAACAAGGGGCTCTGTGGGAGCATCCCGACTCTTCTTGGTCTTGCGCTTCTTCTTGGAGGGAGCAGCATCAGAGGCTTCTGAGGTTTTCCGTTTTCTGGCTTCAGACTCTACAGCCCTCGTCTTCTTCTGTTCTGAAGCGGTTGACGTGACTTTTGGCTTCGAGCCAGTCATGCTGCTTGGAAAGACAATGCGAGGTTCATTTGGCCTTGAAGGTGCAGATTGGACAGTCGATTTCTTCTTCTTTGCAGCCATCCTGGGGTCGATGCCAGGACGACCAAGAGCCTTGCACTTTTCAGCCTCATTGTAGGCAAGCACACACTTGTCAGCTAGATTTTTCATGCGTTCTCTGGAGCCTCGAGCTTCTTAACGCTTCTTGTGAAAGGCTTCTTTGAGCTCGTGAAGCATGATCTTGAAGTTCTTGACATCTTGTACGTTGAGCGTGGCCACATGCTTCTTGAACTGAGCCTTTTCATAGTCAATCTTGTGCTTCAGTTCGACGATGCACTGAGCAATAGCTAGCTCAAAAGCAATGGCGGCATTGAAGGCGACGCTGAGGCCAATTGGAAGTTGCAGATATCAAAGCTGAGATTTGGTGTGTCAAACCACTCATCAATGAAGTTATGGATGATTGCCACATCAAAGAGAGGCAAGTTGTTGAAAATCTCTGCTTCTTCCTTGCTCTTGATCAGTTGCTCAAGAGCATCATCTGCAAGATCGTCATCGCTGGACAGATCAATGTGCTCTTCACGCAGAATAGCAGCAGGGGTCAAAGCCTGATCAGTACTCTTGACGATTTTCTTTTTCTTCTCTGTCTTCTTAGAGATGCTGGAAAGATCTTCGGAATGCACACTGGCTTCAGGAGGTGCAGTGGCCAGTGGCTTCACACGAGAAGCTTTTGGAGGAGCAGCTGATGATGAAGCCTTAATCTTCTTTGGCTTTTGCGGCCTTGGAGGAGGAGCTGGGGCTTCATCAGAATTAGCATCATTGTCAGAATGATCCACTTTGGCACCTTATACCAAGATGTAGGAGATGAGGCCATCAAGGTTTGCAAAGGGGCCAATTCTATTTTCTTTAGCTTCACATGTGCCATCATCACGGGGAGCAAAGGGACCAGGATTGAAGTCTAATCCCCATGACTTCTTGTTTTCCTTTGCCGAAGCCTTAGCATACTGGAAGTTGCGCTTGAAGAGATTGTCGTCACGACACCAGAGCAATGATGATGGGTCGGCTTCTTCAGGCTGTGGTCCATGGACCATGCAAGGATAGAATTCTTGCGCAATGGCTTCAGCTTTGTTCTTGGGGGGAAGGCCTCGATAGAGAATATCACCCCAAGGACTCTTGATAGCATTCTTCTCAGTGTACTCCTGGGTCACGAACTTGTACTTGAACCATTGTTCAGCCCAATAGCATCGAATCCATTGGATTCGAGTCTTGTGCTGATTGTAATCCTCTTCAGGATCTGTTTTGTAAATTTCAGCAAGATCATCAGGCAGATCCTTTGAAGTTCCCCCACGACGTTGTCTGCCACCCTTCCTGATAGATTTCTCCGTAGCCATGAACTTCAAACTGAATGGTTTCAATATGTTCAAAGGCTTCAAAGGCTTTCGCTTGCTGGTCAGACAGGAACTGGCTTCGGGAGATTCAATGTGTTGCTGTAAGAATTCTACAAACGAATGCAGACTATGAGAACCTAGGGATTCTCCCATGGACATGTACCTGTGACAACATTAGAGATGCGAGGGAAGGGGAAGAGGTCATATGCATTCTCAGAAGATTTTGAAGATAAATCTGTTTGAAGACATTGACCTCATGTTGCGAAGACATTCACTTATATGTTGAGAGTCGGTTCCAGATTTGTACGAATCCATGAATAAGTAAAAGTGAGGAATCTAACTAGATGTGAAGCTTAAGTGAATATACTAGGCAGTATGAGATGCAGACAGAATAGATCTAACTTTGTATAGACAGAAACCAATTTTGGTAAATTGGATGAATCATTGAGGATCAAAAAGATGGTAAAAATAGAGTTATATTTACCACACGATGAACTGCTAGATGGGATGAAAGGAGACCGAGCAGTTCAATCCACCGTGCCCTAACTTGGTGATGGAGGACACCTACGGCGGCGGCAGAGAGGATGATGCCCGCGGCCGGCGTGAGGACGGCGTCGAAGAAGTCGCGGCAGCTAAGCGCTTCGTCGCCGGCGTCGTCGAGAGCTAGCAGTGGCGCTAGGGTTTTGACGAGGTGGAGAGGTGGAAGAAGGTTTTCTTGACCGCAGGGGACACGTATTTATAAGTAGGTGTGCGGCACAGCACAATTATGCAGGTGCCCCTGTCTGTTCACATCCGTGGGACACGTGGCAAGCATGCAACATACTCAGAGTTGTCCCACGTTCCCACGCCCGCCAAGTTTGTCGGATGGTTGTTCCGGCTTCTCGGGATATCGACAATAACAATGAATCATTTAAAGAGGACTTGATGTTTGTCTCTGTGTCTTCTGCTGACAAGGATGCAGAGAAGACATTCGACAGTTTCAACAGAATGCATATGATTTGGACAGATAGAGTTTGAGATAGTAAGCATAGAGAGATTAGGGTCCGATCACATTCACTTAGTTCAAAAGATTCAACAGTGAAGACATAGCTATAAGTGAATGCTGTAGAGGACAGAATACTAGCATATATATATATATATATATATATATATATATATATATATATATATATATATATATATATATATATATATATATATGAGAAAGCAATCAACTCAACATAGTGAAGTAAATCATGAAAATAAGTTGAAAGCTGAAGACAAATCAATATGCGAAGATATTCAACAATAACGCCATGAGTAGAACACTTCAAACTAAGAAATTTGGTGGTGGCGTTATCCACCGTATAGGAAGTATTAGACCCAGACATGGCGCACAATTATCGTGGCGCTCCGAAGTCAAATTCCACTTTAATGTATTCACACTCAGAATGTAAGTCTTCATTGATTGAAGATATACATTTCTTTGTGTGTTGCACATCTAAGTCATCAACATGCATAAGTGTTAGGATGTGTGCCTGATCACAGGACATTTGAGGATTCCAAGATATTTAGCTCACACCGTAACTTGCAAAACCTTTTCTCATCCAAGGGATTTGTGAAGATATCTGCCAGTTGCTCTTCAGTGTTGATGTGAATGATGTCAATATCTTTCTTCATGACACGATCTCTGAGAAAATGATGATGAATTTCAATGTGCTTTGTCTTCGAGTGCTGAACTGGATTGTTGGCAATCTTGATGGCGCTTTCGTTGTCGCAGAAGAGAGGGACTTGCTTCAGATTGATGCCTTAGTCCTTGAGAGTTTGCTTCATTCACAGAAGCTGAGCACAACAAGATCCAGCAGCAATGTATTCAGATTCAGCAGTTGAGAGTGATACACAGTTTTGCTTCTTTGAAGACCAACAGACAAGTGATCATCCTAGAAAGTGACATGTTCCTGATGTTGACTTGCGATCCACCTTGTCACCAGCATAATCAGCATCCGAGAATCCAACCAGATCAAATCTTGAGCCCTTTGGATACCATAATCCGAGTGTTGGGGTGTAAGCCAAATATCTAAGAATTCGCTTCACAGCTAAGTGATGTGATTCCTTTGGTGCTGCTTGGAATCGAGCACACATGCAAACACTAAGCATAATATCTGGCCTAGATGCACATAGGTAAAGTAAAGAACCAATCATGGAGCGGTATACCTTTTGATCGAACTCTTTACCATTGTCGTCGGGACCAAGATGATGTTTGGCTGGCAATGGCGTCGTGCAACCTTTGCAATCTTGCATGCCGAACTTCTTCAGGCAGTCTTTGAGATATTTTTCTTGAGATATGAAGATGCCATTTCTTTGCTGACGAATTTGAAGACCAAGGAAGAACTTCAGCTCACCCATCATGGACATCTGATATTGCTCTTGCATCATGTATCCAAACTCATCACTATACTTCTGGTTGGTGCAGCCGAAGATTATGTCATCCACATATATTTGGCACACAAACAGTTCACCATCATATGTCTTCGTGAAGAGTGTGGGATCTAGGGATCCTGGTTTGAAGCCTTTGCTCTTCAGGAAGTCTTTGATTGTGTCATACCAAGCGCGAGGAGCTTGTTTGAGGCCATTGTGACGCTCGGGTAATTAAGCTACAGTAATCCCCTCTAATGATGCCACGTCACCTCGGTTACTGTGGATAAACTCGCGTTAGTTTGGAACCTAGTTCGAATTTCAAATTCAAAATCGAGCAAACAATAAAAGTTTTCAAATATTAAAATTTAAATGTTCGGAGTGAACCAAATAATACATAGGTAATTATGGTGGAGAAACCAAACTTTGATAAAATGTTTAAAGGACCTAAGATAATTAAAACAATAGTGAAAACAATTAAACAAATGCCTATTGAATTTATAAAATGCTAACACTATTTTATTATGGGTTAAGAATTAATCTCGTAGTAGTTTATTGGTAAATACAAATTACGCACTAGTGGTAATTTTATAAAACTGAAAATAAAAGAAACTACAAAATAAATAAAAGAAAGAAAATACAAAAGAGAAACAAAAAAAAGGAGGAGAAGCCCCCCCCCCTGCTGGACCGCGGCCCAGCTGGCCATCGGGCCAACCAGGCGGGCCCAGGTCGGCCCCCCACTCCTCTCCCTTATCCACTCCTCCTCCCCACTCGTCCCACCGACACCCCCCACTCCACCCACTCGCCCCCTCCTCCTCTCTCCCGATCTGGATCGGGATCTAGAGGAGACCGTTGCCGCCAGGCCTCGTCGCCGCCGAACGCCGTCCCTGTCCTCCTCCTCGCCGGTCCTCCCCGACCGCCATCAAGCCCACTGCCCCGTCCCCTACTCCCCCTCGTGAGCTCCCCCTTCGCCCCCCTCTCCCCCTAGGTCGCCTCGGTCGTCGCCCTCCCCGCCCGCGGTCGACGCGCTCCGGCGCCACCGTCGCCCGCGCCCTGCCGTGCCGGACCGTCCCGCCCCCGTCTCTCCTTTCCCCGACCGGCTCCACCATCGGGCCCCGACGAGCTTCACCGCGCCCGGGCACGCGCTCGCCGCGCCCGCGACCTCCCGTGACCGCACCCCGGCCTCCTCTCCCTCCGGCGACGCTGGCCCCGTGCTCCCCCGCCTCGGCCACGCGCCCCGGCCACCGGCCTCCCTCGCTGCGCCTCCGTCCCCCTGCTTCCCCGCCGGCGCTCGCCCCTGCGCCCCCGCATCCTCCGCACACGGCCGCGGCCATGGCCGATGGCGCCGGCCCCCAGCGCTCCTCCGCGCGGCCGCCTTTCCACAGGCCACGGCCGGCGCGCCCCGCTTCGGCCCTGGCCTCGCCGTGGCCACCGCCCCCTACTCCGGCGCCTTGCCGGGTCCGCCCGCACCTGGGCGTGCGCCCGCTCGGGCCGCGTCCTGCGCCCGCGCCCGCTAGGCGGCGCCCGAAGGCCCCTGTGCCTATGGCACGTGGGGCCCGCCCTGGAACGTTTTTTTAAAAAAGAAAATAATAAAATTAAAAAATATATTAAATAAATAAATAAATAATAACTAAAATAATTAAAATATTAATTAATTAATTAATTAATTAATTAATTAAGTTAATTAATCCTGATTAGATTAACCTAATCACTAATTAATTTAACTAATCTGTAATTAACCTAAACAGAGAATGAATGGTGGGTCCCACTGGACCCACACGTCAGGTTGACCAGGTCAATGGTCAACGTTGACTGCTGACATCACTCTGATGTCATGCTGACGTCAGCATTTACTATTCTGGATAATGTTGGATTAAATAATTAATTAAATTCCAGAAATTAATAAAATCTTTAGAAAATCATATCTTTTAATCCGTAACTCGGATTAAAATATTTTCAACATGGAAGTTGCTTAGAGCGACGAGACGAATCCGGATACGCAGTCCGTTCGTCCGCCACACACCCCTAACCTATCGAACCTGCAACTTTCCCCCTCCGGCTCCTCTGCCCGAAAACACGAAACACCGGGGATATTTTCCCGGATGTTTCCCCCCTTAACCGGTATCACCTCATACCACGCTAGGGCACGCCTAGCATCGTTACTTGTCTTGTCATGCATCGATATGCATCTGTTTACATGGTATTCATTGTTTCTTCCCCCTCTTCTCTCCGGTAGACTACGAGACCGACACTGCTGCTGCCCAGTTCGACTACGGAGTTGACGACCTCTCTCTCTTGCCAGAGCAACCAGGCAAGCCCCCCCCCCCCTTGATCACCAGATATCGCCTATTCTACTCTATACTGCTTGCATTAGAGTAGTGTAGCATGTTACTGCTTTCTGTTATACCTATCCTGATGCATAGCCTGTCCTTGATACTACTGTTGTTACCTTTACCTGCAATCCTATATGCTTAGTATAGGATGCTAGTATATTCATCTGTGGCCCTACATTCTTGTCCGTCAGCCGTGCTATACTATCGGGCCGTGATCACTCGGGAGGTGATCACGGGTATATACTATATACTTTATACATGATACATGTGGAGACTAAAGTCGGGTCGGCTGGTGGAGCACCCGCGAGTGGATCTTTGTGGCGGAGCGACAGGGCAGGTTGAGACCGCCTAGGAGAGAGGTGGGCCTGGCCCTGTTCGGCGTTCGCGGATACTTAACACGCTTAACGAGATCTTGGTATTTGATCTGAGTTGGCTACGAGCCTATACGCACTAACCAACTACGTGGGAAAGATATGGGCACTCGGCGTCGTGGTATCAGCCGAAGCACTTCGTGACGCCAGCGACTGAGCGGCGCGCGCCGGATTGGACTGGAACGCCACTAGGCTAGGTCTGCTTCCGGCCGCGTACGCAACGTGCAGGTGTGCTCATGGCGATGGGCCCAGACCCCTGCGCGCTTAGGTTTAGACCGGCGTGCTGGCCTCTCTGTTGAGCCTAGGTGGGGCTGCGACGTGTTGATCTTCCGCGGCCGGGCATGACCCAGGAAAGTGTGTCCGGCCAAATGGGATCAAGCGTGTTGGGTAAGTTGGTGCACCCCTGCAGGGAAGTTAATCTATTCGAATAGCCGTGATCTTCGGTAACAGGACGACTTGGAGTTGTACCTTGACCTTATGACAACTAGAACCGGATACTTAATAAAACACACCCTTCCAAGTTCCACAGACAACCCGGTGATCGCTTTTCCACAGGGCGACGAGGGGAGGATCGCCGGGTAGGATTATGCTATGCGATGCTACTGGAGATGCTACTTGGAGATGCTACTTGGAGATGCTACTTGGAGGACTTCAATCTACTCTCTTCTACATGCTGCAAGACGGAGGCTGCCAGAAGCGTAGTCTTCGACAGGATTAGCTATCCCCCTCTTATTCTGGCATTCTGCAGTTCAGTCCACCGATATGGCCCTTTACACATATACCCATGCATATGTAGTGTAGCTCCTTGCTTGCGAGTACTTTGGATGAGTACTCACGGTTGCTTTTCTCCCTCTTTTCCCCTTTCCCTTCTACCTGGTTGTCGCAACCAGATGCTGGAGCCCTGGAGCCAGACGCCACCGTCGACGACGACCCTACTACACCGGAGGTGCCTACTACTACGTGCAGCCCGCTGACGACGACCAGGAGTAGTTAGGAGGATCCCAGGCAGGAGGCCTGCGCCTCTTTCGATCTGTATCCCAGTTTGTGCTAGCCTTCTTAAGGCAAACTTGTTTAACTTATGTCTGTACTCAGATATTGTTGCTTCCGCTGACTCGTCTATGATCGAGCACTTGTATTCGAGCCCTCGAGGCCCCTGGCTTGTATTATGATGCTTGTATGACTTATTTATGTTTTAGAGTTGTGTTGTGATATCTTCCCGTGAGTCCCTGATCTTGATCGTACACATTTGCGTGCATGATTAGTGTACGATTGAATCGGGGGCGTCACAAGTTGGTATCAGAGCCGACTGCCTGTAGGAATCCCCCTTCCAACTCCTTGGCCGAAGTCGAGTCTAGACATTGCAAAACTTTTACTAACATGGCTGTGTGTCTTATGGGCACACGTCGCCATTGGGTGGTAGTAGGATCTTTTACTCCTCGACCTTTACTCTGGGACTCTGATCTCTCCTCTATTCGGGTTAAATGAAGTTTACTAAATCTAACAATAGGATCTCGTTATCACTTTCACCCGGAGAGCCCCTTGTTACTGATGATCGTCTGCTGCACCAGAAGACCCTGAAGATACTCTCCGCTGTTAACCCGAGAACTTGTGTTCATCGCGTTTGCAATTCCCCTTCCACCGCAAACCCTTATGGATAACTACTTGCAGTTGTTATTCTTACATTCATCCCCAGTTGGTCTTGTTATTACAAGATAACCTGAAAAACTCGTCGTTGTTTCGATAATCCTTTGAGCTTACTGCCTTGCTGTTCTTTGTCACCTGAATACCCCTATGGTTAATTATTGCACTTATCGAGTATCCGCTCATCCCCAGTTGTTCATGAGTTTCACAAAAGTCTTCAAAATACTATTCGATCTTCCGAAAATCCTCTGGAGCCTTTGGCTCTTGAAATTCTTGCTTGCTCGCATTATGGTTAATCCCATAAGTCTCGTAGTCTTATTGACATTCCTTGTCATTATCATTTTGGGTCTATTGACTCAATATGTTTGCGAATACGCGCAATCATCACTGATCCTTATAAATTACCTTTCCGGCTGAGCTGCCATTCTTTTAACTGGAATTGGTTCTCGACCAGTCCAATTGTCGTTGATTGTATCCCTAATTCTATTCAGCTTATCCATTCTTGATCAGAGCATTTGCTCCTGATCCCTTGATTTGAAAATCATAATTACTTTGCTAATTAAGCGTTGAACTATTCAGCTATTCTATAAACTGATGCATTTGCAATCTTTCTTCCTCTGATTGGGTATCGATACTCATATCAGCCCCATTGTGGATCGCCATATCCACTGTTGGATTATTATCCGACAGTGTCCTTCACATTTGATCACTTTGTGAGTTCTTCCCCTGATACCTAATGCCTTTGTTAAGTTGTATCCTCCGCTTGGCCAACCATACTCTGCTTTCGGGCTTGTGTTATTTACTCTTGAAACTTGTGGTATATGTTTCTAAGAAGCCACTAAGGGTTGAACATATGCTTTCTCTAGACCGTGTGAACCCGAAAGTTTTCACGAGTCATACTCTTCTGGTGCTTCGCCAGATAAAATTTCAACACTGCAACTTAATCGAACGCGAGAAGTGGATGAAAGGTTATGCCTTGGAGAAGTGGGAGTCGACCTTGAACTTTGTGTTCATGCCCATGGACCCGATGTACATCTTCTCATCGAAGCTTCTTTTAAAATTAATTATTCCCTTGATATAAGTTCATCTTATATCTGGGGTATGGCCTTTTACAATCGTGGTTCCGACCATGTTCTCCTTTAAATACCATTTTCGATGCAAGTGTAAGCACTTGTCTTCTGTGGATCAATACCCCGGTACAACCTCTACTTTGATCTGTCGTCGAGTATTACCCCATGGTATCTCGAGATTATCTTGGAACTGCATAACTTCCTATGAGTTCTTCATCAAGTACTACATACTCACTGATTACAATTTTTCATGGGCTCTGAGTTATTAAACACTCAAAGACACCGATAACTGAACCGAGTCCGCATTACGGTTCAACAACTCTTACTAATATTCTTTACTTACGAGTTTGTACCCGATCATGTCATTCCTAGCCTGATCGGCCATATCATTACCATGCTAAATTTTAACTGTGCTACCTGGTCCTTAATCCCGGAGCACAACTTTTGACAATGAGCTAAGCTTACGTCGATCTTCCTCGTCATATCAGTTCGCCTTGAACAACAATCTTGATTTCAAGTTTGTGTCGTACCTATGGTTCCAATAACCTCTTGCTTCATCATTCTTTTGACTTGATGTGATCGCGGATCGATTACATCTTCGTGGAATCTCTCGACAAATGTGTCATGATCACCATCTACATTCTGATGCTCTTCCAGGATATCAATTGAATTAATGATGAGAAATACCATCCTTGCCCTCGATGATTTGTGTTGTCATCGACCTCTTTATTGCGTTCCCTCCAACAAAAACTTGTTTGTGTTCTGTGTTATACCTCGAGTTCCTTGCTACCTAGCATTTGTTCTTCTTTACCATGGAGTATTACCATCTTTTATGTCAAGAAGGTCGTGAGGATTACTCCACCTCTTAAGAATTCTTGGTATGGTGATACTTCTCACCCTCACCATTCTTTCTTGGTACCCGTGTTGTTTCTAACCGGAATACCGACAATTGAACTATGAGGTGTGAATTCAAAACTTCTAGCAACCCTATTGCTTTGAAGTAATGGTCGAGTTTCATTCTAATTCTTTTGTTCGTCAAGTCACCACTCTAACATTGATCGTGCAACCCAACCCATATTCGGGTGCACCTTTCAACCAATGTTTAATTGAGTATGTTTCCTCGAGCATACATCATTATACCATTTGATCTGACAAATGTTATCTCCTTGTTCACATAATTGTGGAAATCCATCTTGTCGGAAATCTCGATGGATTATCGCCGAGCCCATCAGCCACCTCCTCCTCTCCTTGGTTTAATGATGAACTATTGTTTCAGGAACCCACTCCCATAGTTCATTTCCTGAGAATCCTGAAATGTCATTTCGTCTATTTGTGTTGCACCTTTTATTCTCGGACATCCTGAGTCTGAGGTTTCATTACACCAATCAGATCTGAATCTCGGTCAGATATGATGGTTGGGACAACTTTCCAAGAGTTATGTTGTTGGCCCTTTGATGACCTGGTAACAGGATGTCATGCCTAGCACCCCCCCCTGGCTGGAGGACCTATCATTATGGTTTATTTGCAAGGATGACCATTCTTCTTGGAGGAAATTGTAAGACCTATGTTATAAACTGTTCCTGATGGATCCATTGAGTATCTAAAAACCGGCCTTTGCTTGAAGACCATGTCAATGCCATCTCGAAGCATGTCTGTGATACTCTGATTTTCAACAAGAACATTTGAAGCCCAATGCTAAATGTTTCTTGCTCAATTATCCAAACACCGTTGTATGGGTAATGTCATGAAATTTCTCTCCCCTACCTAAGGAGTTTTCTACATAATATCCTGTCATGGATATCTTGCTCTGCTTGTCCTTGGGAAGGATATACCCCTGATATACATGTTTAAGCACATTTTCCTTCCTGTTGTTTTGTTCAAACTTTCTTGTAAACTACTTAACCGAGCAGTGGTAATCCCCTGCTTAGGTAAACACCTCGGTGTACCTTCCTGTCTGGTGTAACCCTGTTTCTACTGTTGATGACTTCCGGTAACCGCCGATGGATGAGAACTTTGCCTATTGGTCCGCCTCGTTCAACGAGCAGGAAGGTGGTTCTCTTCGTCCCTCGCCCTTGGTACCAATGTTGTTGCCGACATAACTGACATGGTACTCTCTGACATGCCTTGCTATCATGACCGTGAAAGATGTCACTGCTCCTATTAAAATAATAATAAAAAAAACCACATGGTGGGCCCATAACCCACAGTTCCACAGGATCGAAACCTGACTGTCCTGTACACCCCCTATTCCCAAAGTTATTCCTCGCGTGTGGACTCGTATGTAATTCACGGGCCACTGTCCTAGTGATCTATTCTGGTATCAGACGCAATACTTACTCTCGCTACTCTGAACCCCTTTCTCACTCTGGTTCAGGCTTCGAGCAACTATCTATCCGCTTAGAGCCTCTTATGGTACCTTCGTACCTTACTCTCGAGGTATTTCATATGTTCAACTCGTGAGATAATCTTATACTAATTCATGGGTTAACCCCAGATTGTTTCCCTCAAAAGCATTATGTCGTAGTGAGCTGCCCCTTATCCTTTCGTAAGTACGATGGAGTTCCCGAAGAAATGATGACAAGTTTATCATGATGCATCGGAATAAAGAATTGAAGACATCAACGAAAGGGATTGACTTCTTCGAGGAGATCCGTTTGAATGTCGTAACTAGAGCTTTCCCCTTACTCCCCTCTTAAATCTCGGGACGAGATTTCTTGTAGTGGAGGAGAATTATGACGCCCGGGTAATTAAGCTACAGTAATCCCCGCTAATGATGCCACGTCACCTCGGTTACTGTGGATAAACTCGTGTTAGTTCGGAACCTAGTTCGAATTTCAAATTCAAAATCGAGCAAACAATAAAAGTTTTCAAATATTAAAATTTAAATGTTCGGAGTGAACCAAATAATACATAGGTAATTATGGTGGAGAAACCAAACTTTGATAAAATGTTTAAAGGCCCTAAGACAATTAAAACAATAGTGAAAACAATTAAACAAATGCCTATTGAATTTATAAAATGCTAACACTATTTTATTATGGGTTAAGAATTAATCTCGTAGTAGTTTATTGGTAAATACAAATTAGGCACTAGTGGTAATTTTATAAAACTGAAAATAAAAGAAACTACAAAATAAATAAAAGAAAGAAAATATAAAAGAGAAACAAAAAAACAAAAGGAGGAGAGGCCCCCCCCCCTGCTGGACCGCGGCCCAGCTGGCCATCGGGCCAACCAGGCCGGCCCAGGTCGGCCCCCCACTCCTCTCCCTTATCCACTCCTCCTCCCCACTCATCCCACTGACACCCCCCACTCCATCCACTCGCCCCCCCCCCTCCTCTCTCCCGATCTGGATCAGGATCCAGAGGAGACCGTCGCCGCCAGGCCTCGTCGCCGCCGAACGCCGTCCCCGTCCTCCTCCTCGCCGGTCCTCCCCGACCGCCGTCAAGCCCACTGCCCCGTCCCCTACTCCCCCCCGTGAGCTCCCCCTTCGCCCCCCTCTCCCCCTAGGTCGCCTCGGTCGTCGCCCTCCCCGCCCGCGGTCGACGCGCTCCGGCGCCACCGTCGCCCGCGCCCTGCCGTGCCGGACCGTCCCGCCCCCGCCTCTCCTTTCCCCGACCGGCTCCACCACCGGGCCCCGACGAGCTTCACCGCGCCCGGGCACGCGCTTGCCGCGCCCGCGACCTCCCGTGACCGCACCCCGGCCTCCTCTCCCTCCGGAGACGCTGGCACCATGGTCCCCCGCCTCGGCCACGCGCCCCGGCCACCGGCCTTCCTCGCTGCGCCTCCGTCCCCCTGCTTCCCCGCCGGCGCTCGCCCCTGCACCCCCGCATCCTCCGCACATGACCGCGGCCATGGCCGATGGCGCCGGCCCCCAGCGCTCCTCCGCGGCCGCCTTTCCACAGGCCACGGCCGGCGCGCCCCGCTTCGGCCCTGGCCTCGCCGTGGCCACCGCCCCCAGCTCCGGCGCCTTGCTGGGTCCGCCCGCACCTGGGCGTGCGCCCGCTTGGGCCGCGTCCTGCGCCCGCGCCCGCTAGGCGGCGCCCGATAGGCCCCTGTGCCTATGGCACGTGGGGCCCGCCCTAAAACGTTTTTAAAAAAAGAAAATAATAAAATTTAAAAATATATTAAATAAATAAATAAATAATAACTAAAATAATTAAAATATTAATCAATTAATTAATTAATTAATTAATTAAGTTAATTAATCCTGATTAGATTAACCTAATCACTAATTAATTTAACTAATCTGTAATTAACCTAAACAGAGAATGACAGGTGGGTCCCACTGGACCCACACGTCAGGTTGACCAGGTCAATGGTCAACATTGACTGCTGACATCACTCTGATGTCATGCTGACGTCAGCATTTACTATTCTGGATAATGTTGGATTAAATAATTAATTAAATTCCAGAAATTAATAAAATCTTTAGAAAATCATATCTTTTAATCTGTAACTCGGATTAAAATATTTTCAACATGGAAGTTGCTCAGAGCGACGAGACGAATCCGGATACGCAGTCCGTTCGTCCGCCACACACCCCTAACCTATCGAACCTGCAACTTTCCCCCTCCGGCTCCTCTGCCCGAAAACACGAAACATTGGGGATATTTTCCCGGATGTTTCCCCCCTTAACCGGCATCACCTCATACCACGCCAGTGTTGGGTTTCGTAGTAATTTCAAAAATTTTCCTACGCACACACAGGATCATGTGATGCATAGCAACGAGGGGAGAGTATTGTCTACGTACCCAACGCAGACCGACTGTGGAAGCGATGACACGACGTAGAGGAAGTAGTCGTACGTCTTCGCGATCCAACCGATCAAGTACCGAAACTACGGCACCTCCGAGTTCGAGCACACGTTCAGCTCGATGACGATCCCCGGACTCCGATCCAGCAAAGTGTCGGGGAAGAGTTTCGTCAGCACGACAGCGTGGTGACGATCTTGATGAACTACAGCAGCAGGGCTTCGCCTAAACTCCGCTACAGTATTATCGAGGAATATGGTGGCAGGGGGCACCGCACACGGCTAAGGAATAGATCACGTGGATCAACTTGTGTCAACTTGTGTGTTTAGAGGTGCCCCTGCCTCCGTATATAAAGGAGGAGAGGAGGGGAGGCTGGCCGGCCAAAGGGGGGAGGCGCAGGAGAGTCCTACTCCCTCTAGGAGTAGGATTCCCCCTCCAATCCTAGTCCAACTAGGATTCCTCGGAGGGGAAAAGTGGAGGAGGAGGCCGGCCACCTCTCCTAGTCCTAATAGGACTAGGGGAAGGGGGGGGCGCGCAGCCCATCTAGGGCAGCCCCTTCTCTTTTCCACTAAGGCCCACTATGGCCCAAATAGCTCCCGGGGGGTTCCGGTAACCCTCCCGGTATTCCGGTAAAATCCCGATTTCACCCGGAACACTTCCGATATCCAAATATAGGCTTCCAATATATCAATCTTTACGTATCGACCATTTCGAGACTCCTCGTCATGTCTGTGATCACATCCGGGACTCCGAACAACCTTCGGTACATCAAAATGCATAAACTCATAATATAACTGTCATCGTAACCTTAAGCGTGCGGACCCTACGGGTTCGAGAACAATGTAGACATGACCGAGACACGTCTCTGGTCAATAACCAATAGCGGGACCTGGATGCCCATATTGGCTCCTACATATTCTACGAAGATCTTTATCGGTCAGACCGCATAACAACATACGTTGTTCCCTTTGTCATCGGTATGTTACTTGCCCGAGATTCGATCGTCGGTATCCAATACCTAGTTCAATCTCGTTACCGGCAAGTCTCTTTACTCGTTCTGTAATACATCATCTCACAACTAACATATTAGTTGTAATGCTTGCAAGGCTTATGTGATGTGTATTACCGAGAGGGCCCAGAGATACCTCTCCGACAATCGGAGTGACAAATCCTAATCTCAAAATACGCCAACCCAACATCGACCATTGGAGACACCTGTAGTACTCCTTTATAATCACCCAGTTACGTTGTGACGTTTGGTAGTACCCAAAGTGTTCCTCCGGTAAACGGGAGTTGCATAATCTCATAGTCATAGGAACATGTATAAGTCATGAAGAAAGCAATAGCAACATACTAAACGATCGGGTGCTAAGCTAATGGAATGGGTCATGTCAATCAGATCATTCTGCTAATGATGTGACCTCGTTAATCAAATAACAACTCATTGTTCATGGTTAGGAAACATAACCATCTTTGATTAACGAGCTAGTCAAGTAGAGGCATACTAGTGACACTTTGTTTGTCTATGTATTCACACATGTATTATGTTTCCGGTAAATACAATTCTAGCATCAATAATAAACATTTATCATGATTATAAGGAAATAAATAATAACTTTATTATTGCCTCTAGGGCATATTTCCTTCAGTCTCCCACTTGCACTAGAGTCAATAATCTAGATTACACTGTAATGATTCTAACACCCATGGAGCCTTGGTGCTGATCATGTTTTGCTCGTGGAAGAGGCTTAGTCAATGGGTCTGCAACATTCAGATCCGTACGTATCTTGCAAATCTCTATGTCTCCCACCTGGACTAGATCCCGGATGGAGTTGAAGCGTCTCTTGATGTGTTTGGTCCTTTTGTGAAATCTGGATTCCTTTGCCAAGGCAATTGCACCAGTATTGTCACAAAAGATTTTCATTGGACCCGATGCACTAGGTATGACACCTAGATCGGATATGAACTCCTTCATCCAGACTCCTTCATTTGCTGCTTCCGAAGCAGCTATGTATTCCGCTTCACATGTAGATCCCGCTACAACGCTTTGTTTAGAACTGCACCAACTGACAGCTCCACCGTTTAATGTAAACACGTATCCGGTTTGCGATTTAGAATCGTCCGGATCAGTGTCAAAGCTTGCATCAACGTAACCTTTTACGGTGAGCTCTTTGTCACCTCCATATACGAGAAACATATCCTTAGTCCTTTTCAGGTATTTCAGGATGTTCTTGACCGCTGTCCAGTGATCCACTCCTAGATTACTTTGGTACCTCCCTGCTAAACTTATAGCCAGGCACACATCAGGTCTGGTACACAGCATTGCATACATGATAGAGCCTATGGCTGATGCATAGGGAACATCTTTCATATTCTCTCTATCTTCTGCAGTGGTCGGGCATTGAGTCTTACTCAATTTCACACCTTGTAATACAGGCAAGAATCCTTTCTTTGCTTGATCCATTTTGAATTTCTTCAAAATCTTGTCAAGGTATGTGCTTTGTGAAAGTCCAATTAAGCGTCTTGATCTATCTCTATAGATCTTAATGCCTAATATGTAAGCAGCTTCACCGAGGTCTTTTATTGAAAAACTTTTATTCAAGTATCCCTTTATGCTATCCAGAAATTCTATATCATTTCCAATCAGTAATATGTCATCCACATATAATATCAGAAATGCTACAGAGCTCCCACTCACTTTCTTGTAAATACAGGCTTCTCCGAAAGTCTGGATAAAACCAAATGCTTTGATCACACTATCAAAACGTTTATTCCAACTCCGAGAGGCTTGCACCAGTCCATAAATGGATCGCTGGAGCTTGCACACTTTGTTAGCTTCCTTTGGATCGACAAAACCTTCTGGTTGCATCATATACAACTCTTCTTCCAGAAATCCATTCAGGAATGCAGTTTTGACATCCATCTGCCAAATTTCATAATCATAAAATGCGGCAATTGCTAACATGATTCGGACAGACTTAAGCATCGCTACGGGTGAGAAGGTCTCATCGTAGTCAATCCCTTGAACTTGCCGAAAACCTTTTGCGACAAGTCGAGCTTTGTAGACAGTAACATTACCATCAGCGTCAGTCTTCTTCTTGAAGATCCATTTATTCTCAATTGCTTGCCGATCATCGGGCAAGTCAACCAAAGTCCACACTTTGTTCTCATACATGGATCCCATCTCAGATTTCATGGCTTCAAGCCACTTTGCGGAATCTGGGCTCACCATCGCTTCTTCATAGTTCGTAGGTTCATCATGATCTAGTAGCATGACCTCCAGAACAGGATTACCGTACCACTCTGGTGCGGATCTTACTCTGGTTGATCTACGAGGTTCAGTAGTATCTTGATCTGAAGTTTCATGATCATTATCATTGGCTTCCTCACTAACTGGTGTAGGTGTCACTGAAACAGTTTTCTGTGATGAACTACTTTCCAGTAAGGGAGTAGGTACAGTTACCTCGTCAAGTTCTACTTTCCTCCCACTCACTTCTTTCGAGAGAAACTCCTTCTCTAGAAATGATCCATTCTTAGCAACGAATGTCTTGCCTTCGGATCTGTGATAGAAGGTGTACCCAACAGTTTCCTTTGGGTATCCTATGAAGACACATTTCTCCGATTTGGGTTCGAGCTTATCAGGTTGAAGCTTTTTCACATAAGCATCGCAGCCCCAAACTTTAAGAAACGACAACTTTGGTTTCTTGCCAAATCACAGTTCATAAGGCGTCGTCTCAACGGATTTTGATGGTGCCCTATTTAACGTGAATGCGGCCGTCTCTAAAGCATATCCCCAAAATGATAGCGGTAAATCAGTAAGAGACATCATAGATCGCACCATATCTAGTAAAGTACGATTACGACGTTCGGACACACCATTACGCTGTGGTGTTCCGGGTGGCGTGAGTTGCGAAACTATTCCACAGTTTTTCAAATGTACACCAAACTCGTAACTCAAATATTCTCCTCCACGATCAGATCGTAGAAACTTTATTTTCTTGTTACGATGATTTTCAATTTCACTCTGAAATTCTTTGAACTTTTCAAATGTTTCAGACTTATGTTTCATTAAGTAGATATACCCATATCTGCTTAAATCATCTGTGAAGGTGAGAAAATAACGATATCCGCCATGAGCCTCAATATTCATCGGGCCACATACATCAGTATGTATGATTTCCAACAAATCTGTTGCTCTCTCCATAGTACCGGAGAACGGTGTTTTAGTCATCTTGCCCATGAGGCACGGTTCGCAAGTACCAAGTGATTCATAATCAAGTGGTTCCAAAAGTCCATCAGCATGGAGTTTCTTCATGCGCTTTATACCGATATGACCTAAACGACAGTGCCACTAATAAGTTGCACTTTCGTTATCAACTCTGCATCTTTTGGCTTCAACATTATGAATATGTGTATTACTACTATCGAGATTCAATAAGAATAGACCACTCTTCAAGGGTGCATGACCATAAAAGATATTACTCATATAAATAGAACAACCATTATTCTCTGATTTAAATGAATAACCGTCTCGCATTAAACAAGATCCAGATATAATGTTCATGCTCAACGCTGGCACCAAATAACAATTACTTAGGTCTAATATTAATCCCGAAGGTAAATGTAGAGGTAGCGTGCCGACTGCGATCACATCGACTTTGGAACCGTTTCCCACGCGCATCGTCACCTCGTCCTTTGCCAGTGCCCGCTTATTCTGTAGTCCCTGTTTCGAGTTGCAAATATTAGCAACAGAACCAGTATCAAATACCCAGGTGCTACTGCGAGCTCTAGTAAGGTACACATCAATAACATGTATATCACATATACCTTTGTTCACCTTGCCATCCTTCTTATCCGCCAAATACTTGGGGCAGTTCCGCTTCTAGTGACCAGTCTGCTTGCAGTAGAAGCACTCTGTTTCAGGCTTAGGTCCAGACTTGGGTTTCTTCTCTTGAGCAGCAACTTGCTTGCCGTTATTTTGAAGTTCCCCTTTTTCTTCCCTTTGCCCTTTTTCTTGAAACTAGTGGTCTTGTTAACCATCAACACTTGATGCTCCTTCTTGATTTCTACCTCCGCAGCTTTCAGCATTGCGAAGAGCTCGGGAATAGTCTTATTCATCCCTTGCATATTATAGTTCATCACGAAGCTCTTGTAGCTTGGTGGTAGTGATTGGAGAATTCTGTCAATAACGCAATCATCCGGAAGATTAACTCCCAATTGAATCAAGTGATTATTATACCCAGACATTTTGAGTATATGCTCACTGACAGAACTGTTCTCCTCCATCTTGCAGCTATAGAACTTATTGGAGACTTCATATCTCTCAATTCGGGCATTTGCTTGAAATATTAACTTCAACTCCTGGAACATCTCATATGCTCCATGACGTTAAAAACGTCGTTGAAGTCCCGATTCTAAGCCGTAAAGCATGGCACACTGAACTATCGAGTAGTCATCAGCTTTGCTCTGCCAGACGTTCATAACATCTGGTGTTGCTCCAGCAGCAGGCCTGGCACCCAGCGGTGCTTCCAGGACGTAATTTTTCTGTGCAGCAATGAGGATAATCCTCAAGTTACGGACCCAGTCCGTGTAATTGCTACCATCATCTTTCAACTTTGCTTTCTCAAGGAACGCATTAAAATTCAACGGAACAACAGCACGAGCCATCTATCTACAATCAACATAAACAAGAAAGATACTATCAGGTACTAAGTTCATGATAAATTTAAGTTCAATTAATCATATTATTTAAGAACTCCCACTTAGATAGACATCCCTCTAATCCTCTAAGTGATTACGTGATCCAAATCAACTAAACCATGACCGATCATCACGTGAGATGGAGTAGTTTTCAATGGTGAACATCGTTATGTTGATCATATCTACTATATGATTCACGCTCGACCTTTCGGTCTCCGTGTTCCGAGGCCATATCTGCATATGCTAGGCTCGTCAAGTTTAACCTGAGTATTCTGCGTGTGCAAAACTGGCTTGCACCCGTTGTAGATGGACGTAGAGCTTATCACACCCGATCATCACGTGGTGTCTGGGCACGACGAACTTTGGCAACGGTGCATACTCAGGGAGAACACTTCTTGATAATTTAGTGAGAGATCATCTTATAATGCTACCGTCAATCAAAGCAAGATAAGATGCATAAAAAGATAAACATCACATGCAATCAATATAAGTGATATGATATGGTCATCATCATCTTGTGCTTGTGATCTCCATCTCCGAAGCACCGTCATGATCACCATCGTCACCGGCGCGACACCTTGATCTCCATCGTAGCATCGTTGTCATCTCGTCAATCTTATGCTTCCACGACTATCACTACCGTTTAGTAATAAAGTAAAGCATTACATCGCGATTGCATTGCATACAATAAAGCGACAACCATATGGCTCCTGCCAGTTGCCGATAACTCGGTTACAAAACATGATCATCTCATACAATAAAATTCAGCATCATGCTTTGGCCATATCACATCACAACATGCCCTGCAAAAACAAGTTAGACGTCCTCTACTTTGTTGTTACATGTTTTACGTGGCTGCTACGGGCTTAAGTAAGAACCAATCTCACCTACGCATCAAAACCACAACGATAGTTTGTCAAATAGACTCCGTTTTAACCTTCGCAAGGACCGGGCGTAGCCATACTTGGTTCAACTAAAGTTGGAGAGACAGTCGCCCGCAAGCCATCTCTGTGCAAAGCACGTCGAGGGAACCGGTCTCGCGTAAGCGTACGCGTAAGGTTGGTCCGGGTCGTCTCGTCCAACAATACCGCCGAACCAAAGTATGACATGCTGGTAGGCAGTATGACTTGTATCGTCCACAACTCACTTGTGTTCTACTTGTGCATATAACATCAACATAAATAACCTAGGCTCGGATGCCACTGTTGGGTTTCGTAGTAATTTCAAAAAAATTCCTACGCACACACAGGATCATGTGATGCATAGCAACGAGGGGAGAGTATTGTCTACGTACCCAACGCAGACCGACTGTGGAAGCGATGACACGACGTAGAGGAAGTAGTCGTACGTCTTCACGATCCAACCGATCAAGTACCGAAACTACGGCACCTCCGAGTTCGAGCACACGTTCAGCTCGATGACGATCCCCGGACTCCGATCCAGCAAAGTGTCGGGGAAGAGTTTCGTCAGCACGACGGCGTGGTGACGATCTTGATGAACTACAGCAGCAGGGCTTCGCCTAAACTCCGCTACAGTATTATCGAGGAATATGGTGGCAGGGGGCACCGCACACGGCTAAGGAATAGATCACGTGGATCAACTTGTGTCAACTTGTGTGTTTAGAGGTGCCCCTGCCTCCGTATATAAAGGAGGAGAGGAGGGGAGGCTGGCCGGCCAAAGGGGGGAGGCGCAGGAGAGTCCTACTCCCTCTGGGAGTAGGATTCCCCCTCCAATCCTAGTCCAACTAGGATTCCTCGGAGGGGAAAAGAGGAGGAGGGGGCCGGCCACCTCTCCTAGTCCTAATAGGACTAGGGGAAGGGGGGGCGCGCAGCCCATCTAGGGCAGCCCCTTCTCTTTTCCACTAAGGCCCACTATGGCCCAAATAGCTCCCGGGGGGTTCCGGTAACCCTCCCGGTATTCCGGTAAAATCCCGATTTCACCCGGAACACTTCCGATATCCAAATATAGGCTTCCAATATATCAATCTTTACGTCTCGACCATTTCGAGACTCCTCGTCATGTCCGTGATCACGTCCGGGACTCCGAACAACCTTCGGTACATCAAAATGCATAAACTCATAATATAACTATCATCGTAACCTTAAGCGTGCGGACCCTACGGGTTCGAGAACAATGTAGACATGACCGAGACACGTCTCTGGTCAATAACCAATAGCGGGACCTGGATGCCCATATTGGCTCCTACATATTCTACGAAGATCTTTATCGGTCAGACCGCATAACAACATACGTTGTTCCCTTTGTCATCGGTATGTTACTTGCCCGAGATTCGATCGTCGGTATCCAATACCTAGTTCAATCTCGTTACCGGCAAGTCTCTTTACTCGTTCCGTAATACATCATCTCACAACTAACATATTAGTTGTAATGCTTGCAAGGCTTATGTGATGTGTATTACCGAGAGGGCCCAGAGATACCTCTCCGACAATCGGAGTGACAAATCCTAATCTCGAAATACGCCAACCCAACATCGACCATTGGAGACACCTGTAGTACTCCTTTATAATCACCCAGTTACGTTGTGACGTTTGGTAGTACCCAAAGTGTTCCTCCGGTAAACGGGAGTTGCATAATCTCATAGTCATAGGAACATGTATAAGTCATGAAGAAAGCAATAGCAACATACTAAACGATCGGGTGCTAAGCTAATGGAATGGGTCATGTCAATCAGATCATTCTGCTAATGATGTGACCTCGTTAATCAAATAACAACTCATTGTTCATGGTTAGGAAACATAACCATCTTTGATTAACGAGCTAGTCAAGTAGAGGCATACTAGTGACACTTTGTTTGTCTATGTATTCACACATGTATTATGTTTCCGGTAAATACAATTCTAGCATGAATAATAAACATTTATCATGATTATAAGGAAATAAATAATAACTTTATTATTGCCTCTAGGGCATATTTCCTTCAGCCAGGTCACGCCTAGCATCGTTACTTGTCATGCCATGCATCGATATGCATCTGTTTACATGGTATTCATTGTTTCTTCCCCCTCTTCTCTCCGGTAGACTACGAGACCGACACTGCTGCTGCCCAGTTCGACTATGGAGTTGACGAACCTCTCTCTCTTGCCAGAGCAACCAGGAAAGCCCCCCCCCCCTTGATCACCAGATATCGCCTATTCTACTCTATACTGCTTGCATTAGAGTAGTGTAGCGTGTTACTGCTTTCTGTTATACCTATCCTGATGCATAGCCTGTCCTTGATACTACTGTTGTTACCTTTACCTGCAATCCTATATGCTTAGTATAGGATGCTAGTATATTCATCTGTGTCCCTACATTCTTGTCCGTCAGCCGTGCTATACTATCGGGCAGTGATCACTCGGGAGGTGATCACGGGTATATACTATATACTTTATACATGATACATGTGGAGACTAAAGTCGGGTCGGCTGGTGGAGCACCCGCGAGTGGATCTTTGTGGCGGAGCGACAGGGCAGGTTGAGACCGCCTAGGAGAGAGGTGGGCCTGGCCCTGTTCGGCGTTCGCAGATACTTAACATGCTTAACGAGATCTTGGTATTTGATCTGAGTTGGCTACGAGCCTATACGCACTAACCAACTACGTGGGAAAGATATGGGCACTCGGCGTCGTGGTATCAGCCGAAGCACTTCGTGACACCAGCGACTGAGTGGCGTGCGCCGGATTGGACTGGAACGCCACTAGGCTAGGTCTGCTTCCGACCGCGTACGCAACGTGCAGGTGTGCTCAGGGCGATGGGCCCAGACCCCTGCGCGCTTAGGTTTAGACCGGCGTGCTGGCCTCTCTGTTGAGCCTAGGTGGGGCTGCGACGTGTTGATCTTTCGCGGCCGGGCATGACCCGGGAAAGTATGTCCGGCCAAATGGGATCAAGCGTGTTGGGTAAGTTGGTGCACCCCTGCAGGGAAGTTAATCTATTCGAATAGCTGTGATCTTCGGTAACAGGACGACTTGGAGTTGTACCTTGACCTTATGACAACTAGAACCGAATACTTAATAAAACACACCCTTCCAAGTTCCACAGACAACCCGGTGATCGCCTTTCCACAGGGCGACGAGGGGAGGATCGCCGGGTAGGATTATGCTATGCGATGCTACTGGAGATGCTACTTGGAGATGCTACTTGGAGATGCTACTTGGAGGCTGCAAGACGGAGGCTGCCAGAAGCGTAGTCTTCGACAGGATTAGCTATCCCCCTCTTATTCTGGCATTCTGCAGTTTAGTCCACCGATATGGCCCTTTACACATATACCCATGCATATGTAGTGTAGCTCCTTGCTTGCAAGTACTTTGGATGAGTACTCACGGTTGCTTTTCTCCCTCTTTTCCCCTTTCCCTTCTACCTGGTTGTCGCAACCAGATGCTGGAGCCCTGGAGCCAGACGCCACCGTCGACGACGACCCCTACTACACCGGAGGTGCCTACTACTACGCGCAGCCCGCTAACGACGACCAGGAGTAGTTAGGAGGATCCCAGGCGGGAGGCCTGCGCCTCTTTCTATCTGTATCCCAGTTTGTGCTAGCCTTCTTAAGGCAAACTTGTTTAACTTATGTCTGTACTCAGATATTGTTGCTTCCGCTGACTCGTCTATGATCGAGCACTTGTATTCGAGCCCTCGAGGCCCCTGGATTGTATTATGATGCTTGTATGACTTATTTATGTTTTAGAGTTGTGTTGTGATATCTTCCCGTGAGTCCCTGATCTTGATCGTACACGTTTGCGTGCATGATTAGTGTACGATTGAATCGGGGGCGTCACAGCCATACAGTGCTTTGTTTAGTTTGTACACCATATCAGGATGTTTTGGATCTTCAAAGCCATGTGGTTGAGCAACATACACTTCTTCTTCAATCTTTCCATTGAGGAAAGCACTTTTCACATCCATTTGATATAGCAAGATGTTGTGGTGATTAGCATAGGCTAGCAGTATGCGAATAGCTTCAAGCCTAGCCACAGGAGCAAAAGTTTCATCGAAGTCAATTCCTTCAACTTGAGTATATCCTTGTGCTACTAGACGAGCTTTGTTTCTGATGACTTGACCATGCTCATCTTGCTTGTTCCGATATATCCATTTAGTGCCAATAATGTTATTCTTGCGAGGGTCAGGGCGCTTGACAAGTTCCCAAACATTATTCAGCTTGAACTGTTGAAGTTCTTCTTGCATGGCTTGAATCCATTCAGGTTCCATAAAGGCTTTAGCAACTTTCTTGGGTTCAGATATCGATACAAATGAAAAATGCCCACAGAAATTTGCTAACTGTGTTGCTCTTGAGCAAGTAAGTGGACCAGGTGCATTGATGCTATCAATTATCTTCTCAATATGTACTTCATTTGCAACACGAGGATGAACAGGACGAAGACTTTGCTCATGCTGATCATTGTCATCATTTGGAGGATTGTCTTCGGTCTGAGCATTGTCTTCAGGTTGGTTTGGTGCAGAAATGATAAGTTCCTCTTCAGGCTGTGCTTCAGAGGGCATGATTTCACCAGTTCCCATCAGCTTGATAGATTCACAGGAAGGAGCTTCATCTAGTGTGCTTGGCAGGAGTTCTCGTTGTGAACCATTGGTTTCATCAAATCGCACATCCACAGTTTCAACAATTTTGTAGTGGAAGAGGTTGAAGACTCTGTAAGAGTGTGAATCCTTTCCATAGCCAAGCATGAAGCCTTCGTGAGCTTTGGGTTCAAATTTTGACTTGTGATGGGGATCCTTGATCCAGCATCTAGCACCAAAAACTCTAAAGTATCTGACATTTGGCTTCTTGCCAGTAAGGAGCTCATAGGATGTTTTGCCCAGAAGCTTATGGATGTAGACACGGTTGATGATGTGACAAGCTGTATCAATAGCTTCAGGCCAGAACTTTCTTGGTGTCTTGTACTCGTCGAGCATTGTTCGAGCCATCTCAATGAGGGTTCTGTTCTTGCGCTCAACAATGCCATTTTGCTGAGGTGTGTATGGAGCAGAAAATTCATGAGTGATTCCCATTGTATCCAGATAAAGATCAAGCCCGGTGTTCTTGAATTCAGTGCCGTTATCACTTCTGATATGCTTGATCTTGACGCCATAATTGTTCATTGCTCGATTGGCGAATCGTCTGAAGACATCTTGTACTTCAGTCTTGTAGAGAATTATGTGCACCCATGTATATCTTGAGTAGTCATCAACAATGACGAAGCCATAGAGACACGCCGTTGTTGTGAGGGTGGAGTAGTGAGTAGGGACAAATAAGTCCATGTGCAACAGCTCAAAGGGTTGAGATGTCGTCATGATTGTCTTCGAGGGGTGCTTGGCCCTTGTCATCTTTCCAGCTTCGCAAGCACCACACAAATGATCTTTCTTGAACTTGACACCTTTGATGCCTATAACATGCTTCTTCTTGACGAGAGTGTGTAAGTTCCTCATGCCAGCATGCCCCAGCCTTCGATGCCAGAGCCAGCATTCTGAAGCTTTTGCAAGAAGACATACGGCAAGCTATGGACCTGATGAGAAATCTACCATGTATAGATCACCTTTCCTATACCCTTCAAAGACTAGAGACTTGTCAGATTCCATTAGTACAAGGCAACGGTATTTTCCAAATATCACAATCATGTTTAAGTCACAAAGCATTGAGACAGACATTAAGTTGAATCCAAGGGATTCAACAAGCATCACTTTATCCATGTGTTGATCCTTTGAGATTGCAACTCTACCTAGACCCAATACCTTGCATGTACTAGTGTCAGCAAATGTGATTTGACTCTTGTCGGATGGACGTAAGATTAAGTCCATGAGAAGACTTCGATCACCAGTCATATGATTAGTGCATCCGCTGTCCATAATCAATTCTGAAGCACGAGGTGTCATACCCTACAGTGCAGTTAGGAGGATAGGCTTCACAAGGTATGTTGTGAAGCATAAGCATTTGATGCACACTTGGATTATCACAGCTTAGATGAAAGTTAGCACACAGTATGACAGGTAAGCGATTCATATGTGGAATACATAGTAAGTCATTTTATCATGCGTCCCTTTGTGTTTTAGGTCCCCAGCAATAATATCGGACGCCTTTGATTGCTGGCTGGAGACCATGTTCTGCAAAAGAGAGTTAGTTCTTCTTCACCACCCACATCTTTAGGGGTGGCTTAGAAGCAATGAGTCTAAGTGCAGCATCTGAGAATTTCGGCTTTGGAGCCCTAGCAAATAGCCTTGCAGAAGATGAATGATACTCATATGAATAAGCAGAAAAGTTCTTAGTACTATGAACATAGCGGTTTGAAGACATGCGCTCATATTCATAAGTTTGAGTATGATTTCCCTATAAAACATTGGCGTTAGGGTGACTCAGGTGAGTCCTGTTTTCGTATGAAGTCGTTGGACCATGTGACACCTTTGGTCTGGGGTTTGTCTTCTTCCCTGGTGGTGTCATGACAACATTCAGGAAAATTCTCAAGACAGCCTTTTGGAACCCAGATCTTCTTCATTGGGGGTCCATTCCTATAGTTAGTACCAATATACCTGGCAAACACTTCACCATTCTGATTTTTGAACAGTTTATAGTTTGCATCAAAGGATTCATCAATGATAATAGGATTAGTACAGGTAAAGCCAAATAAGGTGGATGGATCCACTGAAGGTTCCTTTGCAGCAACCCATGTGGTTTTGGGATATTGCTCAGGCTTCCAGTAGGAACCATCAGCATTCATTTTCCTCTCGAACCCAACACCCTCTTTCCTAGGGTTTCGGTTCAGAATCTGCTTTTTGAGGACATCGCAAAGTGTCTGATGCCCTTTCAGACTTTTGTACATCCCTGTTTCAAGCAATGTCTTCAACCTAGCATTTTCACCAGAATAGTAGTGGCATCCTCAGCAGAGGGGTTAGTTACCACATCAGTAGTTGAAGACAGAGTAACAGTAACAGCAGTGGAACATTCAGCAACAGAGGTAGCGTTATACGCTCAATACATTTTAAACATGGTGGTTCAAATCCATCCTGTGTAACGTTGATTTGTTGAGCAAGTAATGAATCATGCTTCTTCAGAAGAGCTTCATAATCCACTCTTATCTTTTCAAGATCTTGCTCTCTTTGAAGACATTCAGAAGAAAGTTTATCATGATCAGACAAGAGAGCATTATGTTGATCTTGAAGGGCATCAAACTTGGAATGAAGTCTCTGAAGACTCTCAGCCAAAGCTTTTGACTGATCCATTTCTTCGCCCAACATATCATCGCTCTTACTAAGCATGTTTTGAATCTTTTCCAAAGCTCTTTGTTATTTAGTGGCAAGGGAAGCAAGTTTGACATAGATGGGGCCAAATTCATCACCTAATTCATCATCACTGGTTTCAGAGAGGTAGCATTTAGTTACCTTAGCACCCCCTGCCATGAGGCATGGTGAAGATGAAGACGATTCAGGTGGAAAGGTCATCTCTTTAAGAGACTCCTTGTAGTCACCAAGCCAAGGATCATGACGATTAAGATGACTTTCATAGACTTCAGAAAGCCGGTCCCAGATTAGCTTCGCATGATTGAGGTGCATGACGTTCCTAAACTGATTTCGGGACAGGCAGGAGCAGATGACATCCTTTGTTGTGAGGTTTAGTAGAGTGTACTTGCGAATGTCATCAGCCTCCGCCATCTTGCATAGATTGGTAAGACCAATCTCAGTGACGGTCCACAGTTCGCTGTCCATAGCCATGAGTCGCTTCTTCATCATGGCTTTCCACCGAGGATATTCATGACCGTCAAAGGTGGGGCAAGATACATTCCAAAATCCTGCAGTCGACATAGCTAAACTCCAGGTTGTTAAACCGAATCACACAGAACAAGGGAGTACCTTGCTCTGATACCAATTGAAAGTGCTAGTTATCGACTAGAGGGGGGGTGAATAGGCGATTTTTATCAAAGTCTTCAAAACATGGAAGTTTCGAAGACAAACAATAGAAATGACCTAATTGATATGCAGCGGAAGATAAACTACACAAAGCAAGCCATAGTCAAGTATGCAATAGTGGTAACGTACAAAGACTAATAGCAGCTAGGTAGTAAGGATCAAGATGGAAGATAGTATGAAGCCAATCAACAATAGTAGTCAAACATTGAAGTCAAACAGATAAGACAAATAAGCAATGACTTCACGAAGACAAACTCAAGGTAAAGGAGGGAAAGGGATAGAACCAGTCACTTGTTGAAGACACATGATTTGTTGGACCAGTTCCAGTTGCTGTGACAACTGTACGTCTGGTTAGGGAGGCTGAGATTCAACTCAGAAGACCGCGTCTTCACTTTATTCCCCTTGAGCTAAGGACACACAGTCCTCGCCCAATCACTTTGGTAAGTCTTCAAGGTAGACTTCCGAACCTTCACAGACTTTGTTCACCGGCAATCCACAATGACTCTTGGATACTCAGAACGCGACGCCTAACCGGCTGGAGGATACACAGTCCTCAAGTGTAATAAGTCTTCAGGTCACACAGACAGAAAGACTTCAGTGAACTTGGACCCCACTTAACAGTACGGTGGTTCCTATGACTCAACAAAGAAGAAAAGGAAACAACGAAACAACTCAGTCTTCGCGCTCCATAGTCTTTACTCAATGTCTTCTCATGTCATAGACTTCAGTGTGAATATCTTCACACACCACCATTGTCTTCAATGTCTTCATACATTTTTAGGGGTCATCTCCGGTAGGTAAACCAAATCACACTAGTAGAAAAAGGGCCTACAGTCCCGGTTGGTGAGGGCCTTTAGTCCCGGTTCATGAACCGGGACTAAAGGGTCGGTACTAATGCCCTGACCCTTTAGTCCCGGTTCAATCCAGAACCGGGACAGATGAGTCTCCACATGGCCTGTCCGCTGAGCCCTGGCAGGAGGGCCTTTGGTCCCGGTTGGTGGCACCAACCGGGACCAATAGGCATCCACGCGTCAGCATTTCTGTGGCTGGGGTTTTTGTTTTTTTTTGAAAAGGGGGGGGTTTGGGGGGTTTTGGGGGGTTAATTTAGGTGTTTCATATATTGTGCTATAGCTAGCTAATTAATAGAGAGAAGTGTCCTCTCTTTTGTCCGTGCTTGGTCGACGCTACGTACCATACATACGTATAGAGAGGACTAGCTAGACACGCTAGCTAGCTAGTAAGCAAACAGAAGATCGTCATGAACATATATGCATACAGAGAGAAGTGATATCGACCACCTCTCCTTCTCCGAGAGATTGGTCGAACAACAAGTTCTCGTATATCTATCCGACACTACCGGCTACATATATATAATAATTATCTTTTACAAATATATAATCTCCTAAAATACGGACGCGTGGTCCACATAGTATTCTCCGTCTTCAGCGATCACGTGGTCAAGAAAGAATGTCGCCAATTCCTCTTGAATTGCTCGCATGCGATCTGGTGCTAGGAGTTCATCCCGCATCTGAAACATCTAATTTTAAGAAGGGGGTCAATACATATATATATATGAATGAATGAAACTCAACACAAATGATGGTAATAAAATAAAATTGTGAATATTGTTATTTACGCACTTCATATTGTTTGTCGGAGTAGCCCCGCTCACAGGTCGTGTGGCGGATGGACTCGCAAATGTAGTATCCACAGAAATCATTCCCTTGTTCCTGCCACAACCACTTTACAAGAAATAGAGGTCAATCAAACTGATAATTAGCAAGCATGCTAAATGGTATTGATGAAACTAGCGCTTGAATCACTAGGAGATGCCTGGAATATGCTACTATATAGTACTTACTTTCGGGTGCCTAAATTGCAGCTTCTTCGGTAGTCCCGGAGCTTTTTTGGTGAATTTTCTCCAAGCCCTGCCATACAAAGAAAACAATTACTTGATATCAGAAATGAACAAAGTTGCTGATATGGTGGATAATGATCGATTTAACTTACTTCTCGAGCATTTCAGTCATGTCCGCATACTCCTTGGGATCTTTTCGCTTGGAGTCTAAGACAGTTACTACTCCCTTCTCAAGCTTAATCTCTAGGAGAATATAGTGGTAGCTGCGCACACATGCATAACTCATCAATATTACATTACTATAACCTGGACTAATAAGGAAACCGAATATGCCACAAGACAGTAACACTCACTTGAAGTTGTAAGGAAAGAGTATTATATCTTTGTGTTCATTTATTTCCAACGATCGTAGCAAGTTGGCCTCGGTTTCTTGGGCACGATATTGAACCTCAGTTGCATCTATGAGATACGTGTTAATGAACCCAATATCTCCCACTTGTCTTTTCTTCAATTCGGCGATCTTCAATCTGCATAATATAGTGAGGATAATTATAAATACATGCAATGAAAGGGCTGAGTTATATAGAGAGACTTAATGACGGAAGTAGTACTACTTACAGACAGTAGGAGGTGACCGTTGCTTTATCGATGGCCAATTGATTGAAAAACTGATAGAACTCCTCAAATGGAATAGGCAACAGTTCAATTCCAAGGAGGTCATGCTCCTTTTTAACTCTCACATACAAAGTACTCCTCCCCTCAGACTCTTTGCAGGTTTTCATGTACCAATCATGCAATCTTCGCATCATCGTTGATAGAGAACTTTCATCTTTGACGAGAGGCTTCCCGTACTCGTATCTTTGTATCTGCACCTCCAAGATATCATAATGTACATCGTCGGGCAGGTAATCTGCAGGATTGCCATAACCGGGCACCATCCTCGGATCGACGATGTCGCTAGCAGGCACCTTGAGCGGGGGGCACGATTGCTTCGCTTGTTCGCCGAGCTGGGCAATTTGTTTCCCAGCTCGTCGTTCTTTCATCCTTTGATCACTTTTAGTACTTCCCGACCTCTCCGCTTCGGCAAATGCCTTTCCAATAATGCGCTCATAGTTGCCTTTCGGCGGAGACTTGGGTGGTTTTGTCAGGGCAGCCAGAGTGCGCTTCGCTTTCACCGGATCTACCTTCTCCTCCGGAGGTGGATGTCTCTTTGCTTTCAACCCTTGAAACCAGTCATCCACTTCGGTCTGCGCGATCTTCGCGTTTTCCTCCTCGCTCCTCTCGTACGGTAACTTCTCTGGAGTCTTCAGAGAAGGACCGAATCTGTATCTCCTCCCGCCTTTGGCTGTACTGCTAGACGCCGGCAGAGTAGACGGAGCGGATGTCTTCTTTCCTTGCTTACGAGGCGGAGGAGAAGGACTGCGACGCGCCGGAGCAGCCGGAGCGGCGGCGGGTCTCTTCCGCCCTTGCTGACGAGGCGGAGAAGGAGGAGGCTGGCTGCTCGGGCGCGCCGGCGCAGGCGGAGAAGGAGGCGGAGTGCCGCCACGCGCCGGAGAAGGAGCCGGCCGAGTGCCCTGATCGTCACTCGCCGGAGGAGGAGGCGGTGGAGGAGGCGGAGTGCCCTGACTCGCCGGAGGAGGAGGAGGAGGCGGAGGCGTCCAGTTCGGAAGGTTGATGAGATCCTTCCGCCATAGGCATGGAGTCTTCAGAGCAGAACCCAGCCGATACTCCCCTTCACCGGTAGGGTGGTCAAGCCGGAGGTCCTCAAATCCCTCCGTTATTTCATCGACCATCACCTTAGCATATCCTTCTGGAATCGGCCGGCAGTGAAAAGTTGAGTCGGGTTTAGTAGGATAAACAGAGCCAACAGCCGCCTTGACCTTCAAATTGCTCCATTGCGCCATAAGGTGGCAATTTTCAGCATCCGTGATAGCATCCACGGGATAGCTGGCAGGAGCCGTCAAGGCATGCTCTGGCTGAAGCAGCTCGGTGGAAGCCACGCTGCTTCTCCGCTGAGATGGCGGGGTAGCTTCGGGGGAAGCTTCGGCAGGTCGTTTGCTGCGATCTGCTTCTCGTTCCTCTAGCCCCATTACCCTTTCGTGCAGCGCCTGCAGTTGGCTCTGCTCCAGTTTCTTCCTCCTCTCCTGGGTTTTGTAACCCCCTGCGTCCGGAAATCCAGCCTTCCACGAAACGGAGCCTGGCGTGCCTCGTGTCCGTCCAGGGTGCTCAGGATTGCCGAGGGCCATTGTGAGCTCGTCCTTCTCCCTGTCTGGAACGAACGTCCCTTGCTGCGCTGCTTCGATATATTGCTGAAGCCTCTTGACTGGTATGTCCAATTGTTCGTCCGTCCAAATGCACTTCCCTGTTATAGGGTCCAAGGATCCGCCGGCCCCAAAGAACCAAGTCCGGCAACGTTCTGGCCAGTTCATTGTCTCTGGTTCGATCCCTTTATCAAGCAGATCATTCTCAGCCTTGGCCCACTTAGGCCGGGCTACGAGGTAGCCACCTGACCCCGTGCGATGGTGAAGCTTCTTCTTCTCAGCATTTCTCTTGTTTGTCGCCGACATCTTTTTACTCTTTTCCGATGTCTTGTGGGCCACAAATGCGGGCCAGTCATCTCTGATCTTCTCATATTTGCCCATGAATTCTGGTGTCTCATTTTTTTCGACATACCTATTGAGGTCTTTCTTCCAATTCCTGAATAGGTCTGCCATCTTCCTCAGAGCAAAAGACTTGATTAATGGCTCTATAACTGGCTTCTCCGGATCATCCTCCGGCGGTAGGGTGAAATTTGACTTCAGCTCAGTCCAAAGATTCTTTTTCTGCATCTCATTGACATAAGACACCTCAGGGTCTTCGTTCTTAGGCTTATACCATTGCTGGATGCTGATCGGGATCTTGTCCCTAACCAGAACCCCGCACTGAGCAACAAATGCCTTCTTTGTCCGGTAGGGTTCAATCGGTTGGCCGTCGCGCGCGATTTGTATGATCTCAAACTTTTCATCCGAGCTCAACTTTTTCTTCGGGCCTCGTCTCTTTACCGAAGTTGTGCTCGATCCGGAGGGCTAGAAAAAAGAACAAAGACGAGAGTTAATTAATATGTGTACATACCAAAACAATGAATGCATCAATTAGCTAGTCAGCACAGGCTTAACTAATATATATACCTGGCCGGACTCGGTTTGGTGATCACCGGAGCCGTCCTCACGGTCTACTTCTTCACCCTCTCCTTCTTGCACCGGCATTGGGTCATCGGAGCCATGTAAATCATAGCCAGCTGCTTCTTCACCCTCTCCTTCCAGACCATCGTTGTCGTTGAGAAACATCAACGAGGAGACGGCATCACTTCCTTGTGCGATTATGTCCCTCAACAACGCTTCTTGTGCTTCGTCTCGGGGGGTGTCCATAGTTTCTACAAATATTTACAACATGGCAATTATTATTCAAACATGACAGATATGGATATATTAGTGGCAAACGTAGAACTAGCTAGCTAATCACAATAAGGAATCATATTAGTGGCCTCGACGCTGCTTCTCTAGGGTTTGGGGTGGCCTCGACAACGCTTCAAGGGTTAGGGGGTGGCCTCGAGAACGCTTCAAGCTAGGAGGGGGTAATATCGACCCCCCCCCCCACGTGTTGAAGCTATCGGGAGGGGGTCGGCGTTGAACACTACATCTATGTCCCACAAGTGACGTGGGCATCGACGCCCGCGGTAGGGTAGAGGGTCGTGGATCGCCGAGCGGTCGAGGGTCAAGGGGTCGAGGATCGCCGAGGGGTCGGGAGGTTGCCTAGTGTCAAAGGATTCAACAAAACCATGTCTTCATCATTAGGCGAAAGTAACAGGTGCATGATGGTACGAAGCTCTCCAAAGTTATTTTGGAACGGAGTCCCAGATAGGATAATTCGCTTTTTGGTACAAAGTTCAGCAAGAACCTTCCGAATATCGTTATTTGGAAGGCCTTTGCTGAAATTCGTACAAAAAGGCAAATTATCCTATCCGGGACTCCATTCCAGAATAACTTTGGAGGACTTCGTACCATCATGCCATGGTTACTTCCGGCTAATGATGAAGCCATGGATTTCTTCAATACTTTGACACTATAGGAACCCTCGACCCTGAAACCTTCGACCCTTGACCCCTTAACGACCCTCGACCCTGAAACCTTCGACCCTTGACCCCTTAACGACCCTCGACCCTCTACCCTAGTTCCCGACCCTCGACCCCTCGGTGATCCTCGACACCCTCGTTATATCGACAACGAAGCAACATACATATACATGGGAAAATAATGTTATCGGGGAGGGGGTATCGGTACCCCCCCCCCTCGTGTCAAAGTTTCTTCTTTCTCCTCTATTCCTTTCTTTCTTCTTCTCCTCTTCTTTTTCTTCTTATCCCTCGAGAAAGGAAAATAAGGAAAAAGGAAGAAAAGAGGAAGAAGGAAGAAGGAAGAAGAAGAAGAAAAAGAAGAAGAAAAAAAGAGGAGAAGAAGAAAAGAATAGAGGAGAAGAAGAAAAAATAGAATTTTTTTTCTATTTTTTCTTCTTCTCCTCTATTCCTTTCTTCTTCTCCTCTTCTTTTTCTTCTTTTTTCTTCTTCTTATTTATTTCTCCTCCTCTCCCCTCTTCTTCTCCTTTCTTCCTCTTCTTATTTCCTTTTTCCTCTCATTCTTTTTCTTCTTCTTCCTTCTTAAAAATACATGAAGTAGTATTGCCTAATTCATTGTTCATATGAATATACAAACATTTGCATATTTACACTAATTAATATCACCAAAAAATCTATGAACAGAAAAAAATCCTAATTTTTCTAAAAAACTATCTTTTGCATTGTTCACATACACATATACATTATAGCCACATACACATATACATCACATATGAACAAAAAAATTAAAACATAAAAAAACAGAGCATAAAAAAAGAGCTTAAACATTAAAAGAGCCGGGCGGCGGCTCACAGCGCGGGGGCAGGCGAGGGTGCCGGCGCGCGGGGCGGGACGGGGCAGGGGGGGCAGGGCGACGGCGACGAGGAGCGGGCGGCGACGGCGAGCCCGTAGCAGGGGAGCTCGAGGCGACGGCGGGGGCGGCGAGGGCGCCGGCGCGCGGGGGCGGGACGGGGCAGGGGCAGGGCGACGGCGAGCACGGGGCAGGGGCGCGGGGCGACGGCGACGGCGAGCACGGGGCAGGGGCGCGGGGCGACGGCGACGGCGAGCACGGGCAGCCTGACGGCGTCGTCGGGGCGAGCTCGGGCAGCCTGGCGGCGTCGTCGGGGCGGTGAACTAGCGATGAAATCTGAAAAAACGCCAAGTCTTTGCTTATATAGAAAAGGCTTTGGTCCCGGTTCGTGCCACGACCCGGGACTAATGCCCTCCTTTAAGGCCAATTTTCAGCACCCCAAAGGGCGGGAAGCGGCGGCCTTTGGTCCCGGTTGGTGGCACCAACCGGGACTAAAGGGGGGCATTAGTCCCGGGTCATAGCACCAACCAGGACTAATGCACCCCTTTAGCCCCGGTTGGTGCCACCAACCGGGACCAAAGGCCTGTGCTGCCCCGAACCTAATATTTAGTCCCACCTCGCTAGTTGAGAGGGAGGCGCATCTGTTTATAAGGTGCGGTGTGCCTTCCCTCTCGAGCTCCTCTCTTAAGCAGGCTTTTCGGGCCTAACCCTGCAATCTGTGCTTGTGGGTCTACTGGGCCTCCTGCGGGCCTGAATCCTGGCCCATGGTAGGGTTTTTTCTAGTCGTATTCAGGCCATGGGGGCCCAGTAGGTGGCACTTTTTTTTGTTTTTTTGTTTTATGTGTTGCTTTATTTAGTTTATTTTGTTTCTACTTACAACAAAATACTTATTGTTGCTATATTTATTTTTTTCCAGTTTTTTGTTTTGTTTTCTGCATTATTTATTTTCTTTTGTTTTTTTCTTTATTTTTTAATTCTTTTTGCTTTTAGTTTTAGAAAAATTATAAACTTTCTGTTAGTGCCATTAGTTTTCAAATTTGAAAACACTTTTTTTGTTTTCTTTGTTGCTTTATTCATTTTATTTTGTTTCTACTTACAACAAAATACTTATTGTTGCTATTTTTATTTTTTTCCAGTTTTTTTTGTTTTGTTTTCTACATTATTTATTTTCTTTTGTTTTTTGCTTTATTTTTTAATTCTTTTTGCTTTTAGTTTTAGAAAAATTATAAACTTTCTGTTAGTGCCATTAGTTTTCAAATTTGAAAACACTTTTTTGTTTTCTTTGTTGCTTTATTCATTTTATTTTGTTTCTACTTACAATAAAATACTTATTGTTGCTATTTTTATTTTTTTCTAGTTTTTTTGTTTTGTTTTCGCATTAATTATTTTCTTTTGGTTTTTTGCTTTATTTTTTAATTCTTTTTGCTTTTAGGTCAGCAAAATTATAAACTTTCTGTTTGTGCCATTAGTTTTCTTTGAAATTTGTGTGAATCACAAGTTTGTGAGCTCAACAAGGCGTGTAGAGGGACGGGCTTATAAACCGGTGTGAGCGCCCTTCGGTTGGCGAGGTTTTCAAATTCATTGTTTTCAAATGAACTCTGAAAAAGTTGGCATAGCATGTGCATGTACAAAACGGACAATGGTATCATACTCGTCTGTTACAAAGTTGGCATGGTATCATCATATATAATAGTTGCGGGAGAAAGTCTTCACTTTTTCTTCGCTTGTGTCGTTTGCTTATTGCGCCGTAACCATGGATAATCTTCATCGTTTATCAGGATGCTTGGGTCAGCCTTGACTTTGAAGGGGGGAATTTCATGAAACTTTTCATACTCTTCAGACATGTCTGTCTTGCCCTCCACTCCCAGGATGTCCCTTTTTCCTGAAAGAACTATGTGGCGCTTTGGCTCATTGTATGATGTATTCGCTTCCTTATCTTTTCTTTTCCTCGGTCTGGTAGACATGTCCTTCACATAGATAACCTGTGCCACATCATTGGCTAGGACGAACGGTTCGTCAGTGTACCCAAGATTTTTCAGATCCACTGTTGTCATTCCGTACTGTGGGTCTACCTGTACCCCGCCTCCTGACAGATTGACCCACTTGCACTTAAACAAAGGGACCTTAAAATCTACTCCGTAGTCAAGTTCCCATATGTCTACTATGTAACCATAATATGTGTCATTTCCATTGTCGGTTGCTGCATCAAAGCGGACACCGCTGTTTTGGTTGGTGCTCTTTTCATCTTGGTCAATCGTGTAAAATGTATTCCCATTTATCTCGTATCCTTTCCAAATCATTACAGTCGAAGATGGTCCCCTGGACAACAAGTACAGCTCATCACAAACAGTGCTGTCACCTCTGAGACGTGTTTCCAACCAACTGCTGAAAGTCCTGATGTGTTCACATGTAATCCAGTCGTCGCACTGCTCCGGGTGTTTGGAGCGCAGACTGTTCTTGTGTTCATCGACATACGGGGTCACCAAGGTAGAGTTCTGTAGAACTGTGTAGTGTGCTTGAGACCAAGAATATCCGTCCCTGCATATTATTGAGTCCCTTCCAAGCGTGCCTTTTCCAGTCAGTCTCCCCTCATACCGCGATTTAGGGAGACCTATCTTCTTAAGGCCAGGAATGAAGTCAACACAAAACCCGATGACATCCTCTGTTTGATGGCCCATGGAGATGCTTCCTTCTGGCCTAGCGCGGTTACGAACATATTTCTTTAGGACTCCCATGAACCTCTCAAAGGGGTACATATTGTGTAGAAATACGGGCCCCAGAATGACAATCTCGTCGACTAGATGAACTAGGACGTGCGTCATGATATTGAAGAAGGATGGTGGGAACACCAGCTCGAAACTGACAAGACATTGCGCCACATCACTCCTTAGCGTTGGTACGATTTCTGGATCGATCACCTTCTGAGATATTGCATTGAGGAATGCACATAGCTTCACAATGGCTAATCGGACGTTTTCCGGTAGAAGCCCCCTCAATGCAACCGGAAGCAGTTGCGTCATAATCACGTGGCAGTCATGAGACTTTAGGTTCTGGAACTTTTTCTCTGGCATATTTATTATTCCCTTTATATTCGACGAGAAGCCAGTCGGGACCTTCATACTGAGCAGGCATTGAAAGAATATTTCTTTCTCTTCTTTCGTAAGAGCGTAGCTGGCAGGACCTTCATACTGCTTCGGAGGCATGCCCTCTTTTTCGTGCAAGCGTTGCAGGTCCTCTCGTGCCTCAGGTGTATCTTTTGTCTTCCCATACACGCCCAAGAAGCCTAGCAGGTTCACGCAAAGGTTCTTCGTCACGTGCATCACGTCGATCGAAGAGCGGACCTCTAGGTCTTTCCAGTAGGGTAGGTCCCAAAATATAGATTTCTTCTTCCACATGGGTGCGTGATTCTCAGCGTCATTCGGAACAGCTAGTCCGCCGGGACCCTTTCCAAAGATTACGTGTAAATCATTGACCATAGCAAGTACGTGATCACCGGTACGCATGGCGGGCTTCTTCCGGTGATCTGCCTCGCCTTTGAAATGCTTGCCTTTCTTTCGACATTGATGGTTGGTCGGAAGAAATCGACGATGGCCCAGGTACACATTCTTCCTGCAGCTTCCCAGGTATATACTATCGGTGTCAAGTAAACAGTGCGTGCATGCGTGGTATCCCTTGTTTGTCTGTCCTGAAAGGTTACTGAGAGCGGGCCAATCGTTGATGGTCACGAACAGCAACGCCTTTAGGTCAAATTCCTCCTTTTTGTGCTCATCCCACGTACGTACACCGTTTCCATTCCACAGCTGTAAAAGTTCTTCAACTAATGGCCTTAGGTACACATCAATGTCGTTGCCGGGTTGCTTAGGGCCTTGGATGAGAACTGGCATCATAATGAACTTCCGCTTCATGCACATCCAAGGAGGAAGGTTATACATACATAGAGTCACGGGCCAGGTGCTGTGATTGCTGCTCTGCTCCCCGAAAGGATTAATGCCATCCGCGCTTAAAGCAAACCATACGTTCCTTGGGTCCTTTGCAAACTCATCCCAGTACTTTCTCTCAATTTTTCTCCACTGCGACCCGTCAGCGGGTGCTCTCAACTTCCCGTCTTTCTTACGGTCCTCACTGTGCCATCGCATCAACTTGGCATGCTCTCCGTTTCTGAACAGACGTTTCAACCGTGGTATTATAGGAGCATACCACATCACCTTCGCAGGAACCCTCTTCCTGGGAGGCTCGCCGTCAACATCACCAGGGTCATCTCGTCTGATCTTATACCGCAATGCACCGCATACCGGGCATGCGTTCAGATCCTTGTAGGCACCGCGGTAGAGGATGCAGTCATTAGGGCATGCATGTATCTTCTCCACCTCCAATCCTAGAGGGCATACGACCTTCTTTGCTGCGTATGTACTGTCGGGCAATTCGTTATCCTTTGGAAGCTTCTTCTTCATTATTTTCAGTAGCTTCTCAAATCCTTTATCAGGCACAGCATTCTCTGCCTTCCACTGCAGCAATTCGAGTACGGTACCGAGCTTTGTGTTGCCATCTTCGCAATTGGGGTACAACCCCTTTTTGTGATCCTCTAACATGCGATCGAACTTCAGCTTCTCCTTTTGACTTTCGCATTGTGTCCTTGCATCGACAATGACCCGGCGGAGATCATCATCATCGGGCACATCGTCTGGTTCCTCTTGATCTTCAGCAGCTTCGCCCGTTGCAGCACCATCGTGCACATCGTCTGGTGCATCTTGATGTTCAGTAGCATCACCGTATTCAGGGGGCACATAGTTGTCATCGTACTCTTCTTCCTCGCCGTCTTCCATCATAACCCCTATTTCTCCGTGCCTCGTCCAAACATTATAGTGTGGCATGAAACCCTTGTAAAGCAGGTGGGTGTGAAGGATTTTCCGGTCAGAGTAAGACTTCGTATTCCCACATATAGGGCATGGACAACACATAAAACCATTCTGCTTGTTTGCCTCAGCCACTTCGAGAAAATCATGCACGCCCTTAATGTACTCGGAGGTGTGTCTGTCACCGTACATCCATTGCCGGTTCATCTGCGTGCATTATATATAATTAAGTGTGTCAAAAATCATTACAGAACATCATGAATAGATAATTAAGTGACCAAATTAATAGAAGTTCATCATCACATAAAAACCAAAGTACATACATAGTTCTCATCTAACAACATAAAGCTCTGCAGAGCATCTAAATTAATTAAACCATACATTGAAACTATGTAAAACATTTCAATGCGAAAACAAATGCGATCATAATCGCAACCAAGGTAACAACTGATCCAACGGCATAATGATACCAAGCCTCGGTATGAATGGCATATTTTCTAATCTTTCTCATCTTCAAGCGCATTGCATCCATCTTGATCTTGTGATCATCGACGACATCCGCAACATGCAACTCCAATATCATCTTCTCCTCCTCAAGTTTTTTTATTTTTTCCTTCAAGAAATTGTTTTCTTCTTCAACTAAATTTAACCTCTCGACAATAGGGTCGGTTGGAATTTCCGGTTCAACAACCTCCTAGATAAATAAAATCTATGTCACGTTGGTCGGCATAATTTTCATAAACAATAAATGAACCAATAGTTATGAAAAGATAATATATACCACATCCGAATCATAGACAGGACGAGGGCCGACGGGGGCGGATACCAAAACCATCGCACTATATAAGATGCAATAATAAAAGTAAGAAAATAATACAAGTATCTATCTAAACAAACAAGTAATAATATTTTTCCTTTCAGAAAGAAGATAAGAACAAGAGGCTCACCACGGTGGTGCCGGCGATGAGATCGGCGCGGGTGATCGACGGCGATGAAGACGGGGACGGGGCGTGACGGACCGCTAAACCTAGATAAATATTGAGGAAAATGGAGCTTGGCGGTCGAGCTTGGAGAGGAGAAACCTTAAGTAGTGTGGCTCGGGCATTCCATCGAACACCTTGTGTGCATAGGAGGTGAGCTAGAGCACCACCAAGCCCTCTCCCCCTCGGCCAGAAAAAACAGAGCAGTGTGCTCTGCTCTTGCGCGAGGGGCTATATATAGGCAGCACCATTAGACCCGGTTGGTGGCATGAACCGGGACTAAAGGGAACCCTTTGGTCCCGGTTCATGCCACCAACCGGGACCAATAGTGGTGGGCCAGGAGCCAGGACCATTGGTCCCGGTTCGTCCCACCAACCGGGACCAAAAGGTCCGGATGAACCGGGACCAATGGCCCACGTGGCCCGGCTGGCCCCCTTGGCTCACGAACCGGGGCAAATAGCTCCATTGGTCCCGGTTCTGGATTGAACCGGGACTAATGGGCTGAACTGGCCTGGGCCATTGCCCCCTTTTCTACTAGTGTCAATGAGGGACACTACCTGCGTTATCCTGCAATTCTCACAAACGCATTAGTCCCTCAACTAACTTTGTCGTCAATACTCCAAAACCAACTAGGGGTGGCACTAGATGCACTTACAATATGTGATTAACTAAAATATTGTATCAAATGTGTTGTACCAACTAGACAACATGATATTTTTTTGCTTGCCGCTACTAAGCTAGTTGGTGTGTCAAAGAAGCGATTTGATCATCTAGCCCGAACCATGCCAGAAGCTTACAAGTTCTAGTTCGCTCTCATGTGAGCTTAGGGATAGCTAGCTAGGAGTCAGCATGAGAGCGGCAATAGAGGGGCCAACATGGGCATGGAGCCCATCCCTTCGATTCAGATTCCAAAACTGCATACGATAAGGGTGTGATGTAGGTTTCATTGTCAAAAGAAAATATGGTAAAATTTGTAACTATAGATCCAAAATGTGTTGCAAAGTGGTGCAATGTGTAACTCTTTACAAATATGTGGTCTATCCTTTGGTACTAACTTTGAAAGGACACCCGAACATGTTTTCCCATTTTCGGATCTTCATGAAATGGTAGAGAGCCTCCCCCCTTCGTAAAATAACATGTGTAAACCTTATTGAAATCACATGTAATTTTTAGAATAGGCAAGTAACTAGTTGCACTGAAAACTGAAATTTGAGCCCACATTCAATCGAATTTTGAAGTGAATTAGCTGGTGCATGCAATTCTACGTCGTCGTGGTTGGCATTGTGAAGGCTAGTCCAACCAATATCTTACATCAATGGTTTTCCTATTTCTTCGGCAACCAAAAAACAACTATTTCTAAGTCAAATCTAATGACCTCCTATCCACATGTTATCAAAAGTGAGATGATCTTGATTGAGCTTTTTTCAGATTTGTAAGCATGCCAAATCGAATATTTTTTATGCAAATTTAGTTGGCTTGAGGATGGTAAATTTAATTTACGAGCACATCAATTTCCTGGCCAAAAAAATGAACTAAGGTGGATTTGGCATGCTTGCCAACTAAACTTGCAATCCTCGGCAAACACAAATTGCCATAAAAGATGTTCGATTTGCCAGGATAAAAAATTTGATGTCAGATTTGTAGTGGAGTCCCTTTTTTTTTACTGTTAGAACTATTTCTGAAGTGGCCATATCTTTTGTAATATAATGCAGGGTTAAGTGGACAGCCGACGATTGAAATACCCTCTCTAGATCAGATCTATGCATGTGTGACATTATGCTGACGTAGGATGCATGCACGTCCCGGCAGAATTATAGGTAGCTGATCCAGTGATCCTCAGCTTGAGATGAGATCGATTTGGACACAGCCTGTGTTCCACGTACGTTGTGTGCATGTAATCATACCGTTGGCGTCAACATGCGCTCTCTCTCTCTCTCTCTCTCTCTCTCTCTCTCTCTCTCTCTCTCTCTCTCTCTCTCTCTCTCTCTCTCTCGTTGGAGTGAGTGATAGCAACGTGCAACATATACACCATCGATATACGCTGTGCATACAGCATACGTGCAGGTAAGCATATAGCCACGCAGAGAAAACATGCACTACATCCTGATGCCGTGTAGCAACAATAACGTGCATGGAAACCAAACAGCATTTTCTCTATGGTACGTACGGTAGGTGTAGTGGAATTCCCGCCCCTTGTGTATTAATTGATTGATTGATCTTGCTCGGAATTCCAATATGTATATCGCTTCTAAAGTTGGTATGATTATACATCCTGATGCCGTGTGGACTTTATTTAGTTTTGGTAGCTAGCACTAGCAGCTAGCTAGTGTACAATAATAACCAGACTTTTCAAGCTCATCATTGTTGCTAGTTACCCGAATCAACCGAACCAATCCTTTTACCACCTTTACATTACTTTGCGGTCAAATCGTCTCAGCGACGTCGAGTAGCTGATTGCAACTGTAATTTGGCATCTTGCCGACATATGCACCGATGTGCAATACTTCATCGGTCGTATCTAGTCAATACTTCATGCATATTTTAAAAAATATATTTGTTTTTCTTCTTCTTTTTAAGGTTAATATCAGTGCCACTAATTTACTTTTTCTTAAAATAATTATTTTAAGAATATTTTTAATTTTTTCCGCATTAGTATAGCGGAAGAAGAAGGCTGATAAGCAAGAAGCCAGCTAGACCTTTGGATCTTGATTGGATGGTGAAGAGTGGTGGATAAAATTTGACTGAGCGCCCAAAAGTTTGCCCCTCTTTATCTTAACTAGTACTGGTAACTTGAGGTCACATTCGATGGCCCGCGCGAGAGAGAGAGAGGTAGCATTCTATAAGATAGACATGTATAACAACAGAGTAAAAATTAGGTGTGTTCGTCAGTACAATCTCTGAAAGGTGTTATGTTTGTTTGCGCAACCTCTCGAAGGTGCTCATAAAGAAGATGAGTTTGTGTGTCTTCATATGCATCCTGTTAAAAAAATATAGGCGTGCTCGGACAACGAACGGTACGGGCCGTCCATCGGTACGTTTCTCTTATCTTTTACGCGAAGCCAACCACCTATGCGTTGCATGCATCTACGTATTGGCTGGCGGAGACGAACTCCAATCCACCCACTTCATTTGTTTCACTAGGGTCATCAGCGACTCTGCTCTCCCAAGATAGTTAAAAGGCGTAGGTAAGCATTCTCCTGCACCAATGTACTGAAGCACTTTGTGCCAGGGGTTCTATGACCAAAATTTTATATATTTTTATGGAGGTCGGTGCCCACAAACAAGTCTCATTCGAGCAATGAAATACATAAGAAATGCAATCACTGTTAAGTGTTCCACTTACTATTTCGCACAAAAAAAACTTGCCCACTCACTGATGCCCAGGAAAATAGGCTTCTGAAGAAAGCAAAGACGTGGCCCACACTGGAAAAAGAACTTGATCGTCCAGAGAAGATTTAATTTCTTTGTTGATTCCTCTCAATGAAATTTGCCATGTTTTGCACTAAGTGACTGCATGCAGTCCATACATTTTTTTAGCGAGACTGCGAGAGCCTGAGAGGATGGGGTGGCCGGAAGTCTGGAGCGCACTTTGTGAAGCCCCAGTTGAGCCCAAGCTGGCACGTCAAATACACGCGCACCGCAGGTTCTACGCTGCACGTAGACCGCCCACCCCACCAGTACGTACAGTGCCGCACCGCCACCGCGTGCTGGAAAGGAATTTATCAGCAGATGCATGCGTACGCGAATCATTCTCCGAGCCTGATGGACTCGTTAGGTGTAGTGACCCATCCACATATATGAACGTCCACAAAATGACTTGAGGCTCCTGCAAACACACCTGCATGCATCACTGCATCCAGCTGATTGTTAGCCAGTTTAAGTGTGAACTTGGCCTTGCTAGACGTTGTGCCTAGTGTAACGCAGCGTGAAGGTGTAGGCGCTAATATTGTGCTCGCTGGCGCTGCATGCATGTCGTGCGCTGGTGGGACCCACACATCGTCTATTATTATCTGCACGCGGTGCACCTGGCCGTTAATATTCTTTTCTCGTCTCCTCCGGTCTCGCTGGTGTGCCTTTTTCTCTCCGGAGAGGAAATCCTCATGTATAATGGCGGTGTACCTAACCGGACTCAGCTCGATCGCCCAGTTGGAGTTGGGCCGCGCAGACGCGTACTAGAGCGTACACGCGTCGTGTATATCCAGGCCAGGCCAGCGCCGGCTGCCGCACACTTGTTTCCACACAGGAATTATTAGGGCGTCCACGATGAACGCGCGCGTACGTAAAGTTGATTCCGTCGACAGGCAGTACGCACGTACACTCCTCGCGTTGCACAGCCCAGCCGGCACGCGCTTCTCGATGATGGGCGAGCGTTACGTTCTATTCCGTGCATTGTTTTTCCTCTCCTCTGGGCGTTCAAGCAAAGCTTAGGGCATCTCTAGCCGGTGCCAGGAACGGAGCGTCCCGACCCCCGCGTCGTTCTCACGCGCGACACGGAGGAGACCCAGCCGCCGGCCACGCAAGCCCCCC